>NC_043021.1:28685195-28717695 GCF_006345805.1 Octopus sinensis
CAGTCATTTGACTGCGGCCATGCTGGAGCACCGCCTTATGTAACTTTAAAAAAGAAAGATATCAATTATTAACACCTAGACTATCAAGACAATCTTAAAATTGCCAGTTTTAATATATTTTTTATCAAAATGTGGTACGTATGTGATTTTCTATTGAAGATTTCAACGACAGAAAGAGATGACATTTTCTAATACGAGTTTTCTCTGTCTTACACTTAAAACTTAACAGGAAATCTATCATATACTTCTGTTAATTCCATTGCTGAGATAACTGTTCATGTTATTTTAGTTCATATGATGAATGCTAGTAAAAAAATTCTCTTTGTTTCTGTAATTGTGTGTTTACAAATACACTCTCCCACACACACACGCACACGTTTGTACGTATGTACATACATACATATATACATGAGGTAGTGAGTTGGATTCGCGGACCAGGCTGTGTGCTGTGTTCTTGAGTAAGACGCTTTCTTTCACGTTGCTGCAGCTTACTCAGCTATAGGAATGAGTTGCCACATCACTGATGCCAAATTGTATTGGCATTTGCCCTTCCCTTGGATAACATCCGTGTCATGGAGAGGGGAGAGTGGCATGTATGGGTAACCGGTGGTCTTCTGTAAAACAACATTGCCAGGACTTGTACCTCGGCGAGTTACTTTCTAGGTGCAACACGTGCCATTTATGACCGATGAGAGTCTTCACCCACACATATATATATTATATATATATATATATATATATATATAATGTGTGTGTGTGGTGTGTACTTTCAGAAAAGTAATGCCAAGCAAACATGTTATGCAATCACATGTGTCAGAACATACAGTAAGTTTTTCAATATGGTTTTTGTTCCAGTACATACTACATATGCAATCCAGTTCGCTGGCATGCAAAAGTACGAAAAGTTCTGACAGGTATATATACGTTCAACTGACGATTTCTACGTGGCTGAGTTAGCATACCTGATTTCTTCATAAATTTTATCACTATCTTTGAATGCTTTCTATTATTTTAAATGTATGTATTGAGCGTTTGAGCGCAATTAGGTTACAAACGGACCTAAGGTGTAACATATCAAAATAATCAAATGAATAATTACTGTTTAGCGACTGGCAGAGAACCAACCGGAACGCGGGGTTCCATTAGATTTTATGAATTTCTCCATTTATTACTTCTTATTCATTCTCGCATTTGCAAACTTATACCTTTTATTTGTTTTAGAATACACGATGAATTGGATAGCCTTACATGGTATGATCAATAAGTATATGGACTGTTGCCATAGTAATGAAGCTAAAGCAGACAAAGTAAAGTCGCTGAGCACAGACTGACCTTGACCTCTACTGTGCCTTCACACTAACTTTTAACGTTCTAGTTCACTTCCCTTGTTTACAGCAGTGCTTTGAAGTAACGTGTGTAACGTGCAATCGTCTCATTGACCATGGCAGAGAAAGCTGTCATGGCGATACCTGCTCAGAGGCCTACGCAAAGTTGCAGAAGCTGTTTGGAGGGGAGTGTATGGGTTGCGCACAAGTGTACGAGTGGTACAAACGTTTCCAAAGTTGCCGATAAAATGTCGATATTGATGAACGTTCTGAGAGACCTGCAACCAGCAGAACTGAGAAAAACATCGCAGATGTGCGTGCAGCTCTAAGGGGAAATCACTGAATCACCATTTGTAAGATCACCATTTGTGAGTTATCGGAGGATGTGCAGATTAGCTGCGGTTCAGTTCAGTCCATTGTCACAGAAGATTATGGTATGAGACGCGTGTCTTCAAAGTTTGTGCTAAAACTGCTTTCAGATGCCCAAAAAACACTCGGGTTTTAATTCCACAAGATCTCCTTGATTGAGAAGAAAACGATGAAAACTTTTTGAAAACTTTGCGTAGGCCTCTGAGTAGGTATCACCAAGCTTTTGGCAAAATTTGTTGCAGATTCTCTGCTCAACTTAAGCTTTGCACCGGGCGTGCCAATAATTCTGGCAGTTCACTGCCTTACCCGTTGTTATAATAATTGGTTTCAAATTTGGGCACAAAACCAGCAATTTCGCAGAAGGGTAAGTCGATTAGATCGACCCTAGTGTTCAAATGGCAATTATTTAACCGACCCTCGAATGGATAAAAGACATAGACGACCCCAACGGAATTTGAACTCTGAACGTAAATACGGATGTAAAACCGCTAAGCATTTTACCCGGCGTGCTAACGATTCGGTCAGCAGACTGCTTTACCCGCTGACACCATTATTTGTAAATGCCAATATAGATCAAGGCATCTTGTTCATGTTGCTCATCTTTTGTAATTACCACATGTGGCTACATAAAACTTTGGCATTTCTTTACACTACATATTGGATTATATAATCCAGTGTCATTAGGTGAATACAGTCTGTGGTTATTAAACATACGTATGAGAACATAATTTATTCACGTACTGCAGTCTCAATATTTCAGTTACTAATTAATACATTGTGACAGTGAATAATCAGATATGCAAATGAGTAAAATCGGCGTCCGTTACACTTTACATTTCTTAAAAGTAAGCTGCAACCTGTTCCACTACCACTCCCTCTCTTCTCTCTCTCTTCTCTCTCTCTCTCTCTCTCTCTCTCTCTCTCTCTCTCTCTCTCTCTCTCTCTCTCTCTCTCTCTCTCTTACTCTTGCAGTACATACATATGTGTGTAGGTATATATATTTGTATATATGAATGAAATGTATAAATATATACATACATGTATAAGCATACATACATGTGTATATATATATATGTATATGCATACATAAATATATTATTATTTTCTTTTATTCTTTTATTTGTGTCAGTCGTTCAACTGCGGCCATGCTGGAGCAATGCCTTTAGTCGAACAAATCGACCCCAGGACTTATTCTTTGTAAGCACAGTACTTATTCTATCGATCCCTTTTAGCGAACCGCTACATAACGGAAACGTAAACACACCAACATCTGTTGTTAAGCGATGGAGGGGGGTCAACACAGACATACAAACATACATATGCAAACATATATATATATATATATATATATATATGACGGGCTTCTTTCAGTTTCCGCCTACCAAATCCGAGGCTATAGCAGAAGACACTTACACAAGGTGTCACGCAGTGGGACTGAATCCAGAACTATGTGGTTGGTAAGCAAGCTACTTACCGCATGGCCTCCTATATATATATATATATATATATATATATATATATATATATATATATACACATACATACATACATGCATGCATACATACATGCATACATAAATACATACATACATACATGCATACATACATTCATATGCATTTACAGATGGATAGATAGATAGATAGATAGATAGATAGATGATAGATAGATAGATAGATAGATAGATAGATAGATAGATAGATAGATAGATAGATATTAATGTAAGTATAATGAAGGATAACGACACTCGTGCGCTGATGATTATAATTTAGAGTACGAAGTATGTTTGTGCATTAATGTCTTACTGACATTTAGATGCATGTACACACAAACATACACCCACAAACACACACACAAACACGTATGAATGTATGTGTGTGTGTGTGTGTGTGTGTGTATGTGTATATCTTTGGAAGATAGGGGAAGAGCTGGTAACTAATTCTAACGAAACTTACCACCAAACCTTGAATCTTTAGAGATGATAAGCTGTTCATGTAAACATAAATAATGTGCGGTTTGAGAAGGGTTTACCTGCAAAATCTAACGTTTCCATTTAACGTAGATGTACTCCCCTAGATTCTTATGCCTTTGTGCGTGTATTGGTACATAGCTGTGTGCATGTATGCGTTTGTATTTCGCAGAAACACTCGTACACACACTCTCGCGCGCGCACACACACACACACACACACACACACAAATACAAACACATAAAAGCACATATGCACACATGTTTGTGTGCGTGCAGAAAGGAAAAAATAAAAAGCTTCTCCGGCGGGTGAAAGAGAGAGAGAGAAAATGAAGAAGAAAGAAACTGGATAAAAGAGAATGCATGGAGTAGATTCACTAGTACATTCTACTTACACAAATGCACATATATGCACGTTCCCCATACATATGACACACATATAAACAAAGATATGTGTGGACATGTTTTTGCAATAACAAAGATGTATGCAGTATATGCAACATCTAAGGAAGACTGATGCTGGTTACATTACAGAAATACCTTGAGAAGATTCTCCAACATTTTATCAGAAACGAACGTACGTTTCATATCAATACTTACTCCGTTTAAAGTTATATTCGCTTGACGTACATAGAACTACATATTACTTAATCATTGTTTTGAGTTCACCGTTTTTTGTGGTTATCTAAAACCCCATTTTCTTTATAGTTAAGCAATGTTTTCGATTAAAATATACTGCATGAATGAATCGACAGTGAAACATAAGCAGCTTTCCTTTCCATAAGCTGGCAGCAGGTGGCGGAAGGGGAACGGGATGCAGAGGATCCCAAGATTTCAGGGGGAAATGTACACGCTTTGAACATCCTCCTAAGAAACTTCATCGCCAAAACGTACGAGTGTAGATACAGCTTTGGACTGATTTCAAACGTTACTTTTCCATTATTGGATTTATCTGACATGATTGATGTACAAATATAATTACTTTTGTTGTTGTTGTTGTTGTGATTATTATTGAGTGAGAGAGCAGTGCATGCCATCAAAGTGACACTAGGGTACAATATACGAAGCCCAGTAAACCCGTCATGACAATCCGTCTGATAATGGCTCACCAGGCACATGAATCACAACCATGTATGCGCGACATGGTGATCTCATATCATGTTTCCAGATGTGAATTATCCAAACACATGGCTATGATGCTCCTCGCCGCCACTATTTTTGCTCATGATCAGGGATGTACTTATCGTCATCCACTAAGGGACCTGCTCAACTGGCTATGTTCAAGCAACTGACAAGTAAATCCATGATATTGAGCAGAAAACTTGCTGTAGGCCATCTTTTACACCAAGACAAAACATGTACATGATAAGACTCCTAATAAGTTAAGATCAGAAGCAATGAGAGTTAGGGTTAGGGTATCATTATTATTATTATTATTATTATTATTATTATATTATTATTATTATTATTATTATTATTATTATTATTATTATTATTATTCAATAGTATATTTTTTATATCGTACTTTCACTTCACTACCGAGCGCAGCTCTGTGTGCCTTGGGTATGTGCTGTGATTTGTTGTGATGCTCTGGTGGTTACTGTATGGAAAGTGTTCTGCGTAGGATGTGTGCAGTGCCTAGTAATGCAATTTTCTGTATGTTATATGTGTTTGTAAGTCCTGGTGTTTTTGTTATGTATTTGTCTGAATATTTTTTTATCATGCCTAATGCACCTACTATGATAGGAATTGTTTCTGTTTTTAGATTTCACATTCTGGTTATCTCTATTTCCAGGTCTTTGTATTTTGAAAGTTTCTCCATTTCTTTTAGAGACACGTTGTCATCCGCTGGTATTGATACATCAATTAGAAAACATTTTTTTTTTCATGATCTCTGACAACTATATCTGGTCTATTGGCCTTAATTTCTCTATCTGTGTGTATCGACATATCCCAGAGTATGGTTGCTTTCTCGTTTTCTGTGACCTTTTCTGGTGTGTGCCTATACCATCTTTTTTCTGTTGTTATTCCATAAAGTTGGCATAGCTTCCAATGTATGTAGGTTCCAACTCTGTCATGTCTGTGAATATATTCCTTCTTAGCCAGGACTGGGCAGCCAGAGATAATATGATTTATTGTTTCTTGTCCATCTCCACATATTCTGCAGTTACTTGTTATATTTCTTTTCATTACATGTTTTTGGTAATTTCTGGTGGGGAGGCTTTGGTCTTGTGCTGCAATTAAAAATCCCTCTGTTTCTGCTTTGAGTCCTGAGCTTCTCAACCATTGCTGGGATTTTTCTTTGTCTATTTCTTTTGTATTTAGTTTAGTCCAGTATTTGCCATGAAGGGGCTTTTCTTGCCATCGTTTTATCATGGTTCGTTGCTGTTCTATTTTTAGTTTGGATTTCATTTGTTTTATAGCTTTTGTTGTTTCTTCATCTTCTTCTTCTTCAAATTTGTTAGGTAGTATGATTTGTCAGCTTCCTTAAATACTGAGAATAGTTTTTTGTTACGCTCGTGTTTTGCCGCTATTTGTATCAGTTTTCCTTCCTTCTGAAGTAGATATTTTTGCAGTCCTATGGTGGTTATTTTATAGTAATTTTCCAGCTGTATAAGGCCTCTACCACCATCTATACGTTGTATATATAGCCTTTCTATGTCAGATTTTGGGTGATGCATCCTAGATCCTGTCAGTATTTTTCTTGTTTTCCTATTTCGGTCAGTTCATTTAGTGTCCAGTTAAGGATATTGTAGCTGTAACTTATAACTGGGACGGCTAAAGTGCTGATACTTATTATCTTGTTTTTAGCATTGAGCTCTGTTTTCAGTATTGATCTAACTCGTCTATAATATTCTTTTTTTTATTTTCTCTTTCATTTGTGTGTGTTGTGTCTTATCTAGTTCGTGGATTCCTAAGTATTTGTAAGTTTGGCTTTGGTCTAATTCTTTTATTTCATTGGTTTTATCTAGTGTGATGTTGCTACTCTTAACTAGTTTTCCTCTTTTCAGGGTTACTTTGGCGCATTTCTTTAATCCAAATTTCATATCTATTTCTTTGGTAAATCATGAACTGTCTTTAATAGTGTTTCCAGCTGTTTGTCATTTGTAGCGTATAGTTTTAGGTCATCCATATATAAAAGGTGGCTGATTATTATTATTATTATTATTATTATTATTATTATTATTATTATATTATTATTATTATTATTATTATTATTATTATTATTATTATTATTATTATTATTCAGTAGTTTTATTTTTATAGCGTGCTTTCACTTCACTACCGAGCGCAACTCCGTGTGCCTTGGGTAGTATGTGCTGTGATTTGTTGTGATGCTCTGATGGATATTGTATGGAAAGTGTTCTGCGTAGGATGTGTGCAGTGCCTAGTAGTGCAATCTTCTGTATGTTATATGTGTTTGTAAGTCCTGGTGTTTTTGTTATGTATTTGTCTGAATATTTTTTTATCATGCCTAATGCACCTACTATGATAGGAATTGTTTCTGTTTTCAGGTTCCACATTCTAGTTATCTCTATTTCCAGGTCTTTGTATTTTGAGAGTTTCTCCATTTTTAGAGCACGTTGTCATCTGCCTGTATTGATACATCAATTAGAAAGCATTTTTTTTTCTTCATGATCTCTGACAACTATATCTGGTCTGTTGGCCTTAATTTCTCTATCTGTGTGTATCGGCATATCCCAGAGTATGGTTGCTTTCTCGTTTTCTGTGACCTTTTCTGGTGTGTGCCTATACCATCTTTTTTCTGTTGTTATTCCATAATGCTGGCATAGCTTCCAATGTATGTAGGTTCCAACTCTGTCATGTCTGTGAATATATTCCTTCTTAGCCAGGACTGCAGCCAGAGATAATATGATTTATTGTTTCTTGTCCATCTCCACATATTCTGCAGTTACTTGTAATATTTCTTTTCATTACATGTTTTTGGTAATTTCTGGTGGGGAGGCTTTGGTCTTGTGCTGCAATTAAAAATCCCTCTGTTTCTGCTTTGAGTCCTGAGCTTTTCAACCATTGCTGGGATTTTTCTTTGTCTATTTCTTTTGCGTTTAGTTTAGGCAGTATTTACCATGAGGGGCTTTTCTTGCCATCGTTTTATCATGGCTCGTTGCTGTTCTATTTTTAGTTTGGATTTTATTTGCTTTATAGCTTTTGTTGTTTCTTCATCATCTTCTTCTCTTTTGTTGGTTTATTAGGTGGTATGATTTCTTGTTTGTATTTGTCAGCTTCCTTAAATACTGAGAACAGTTTTTTGTTTTGCTCGTGTTTTGCTGCTATCTGGATCAGTTTTCCTTCCTTCTGAAGTAGGTATTTTTGCAGTCCTATGGTGGTTATTTTATAGTAGTTTTCCAGCTGTATAAGACCTCTACCAACTTCTATACGTTGTATATATAGTCTTTCTATGTCAGATTTTGGGTGATGCATCCTAGATCCTGTCAGTATTTTTCTTGTTTTCCTATCTATTTTGGACAGTTCATTTCGTGTCCAGTTAAGGATATTGTAGCTGTAACTTATAACTGGGACAGCTAAAGTGTTGATACCTATTATCTTGTTTTTAGCATTGAGCTCTCTGTTTTTAGTATTGATCTAACTCGTCTATAGTATTCTTTCTTTATTTTCTCTTTCATTTGTGTGTGTTGTGTCTTATCTAGTTCATGCATTCCTAAGTATTTATAGGTTTGGCTTGGTCTAATTCTTTTATTTAATTGGTTTTATCTAGTGTGATGTTGCTACTCTTAACTAGTTTTCCTCTTTTCAGGGTTACTTTGGCGCATTTTTCTAATCTAAATTTCATATCTATTTCTTTGGTGAATCCATGAACTGTCTTTAATAGTGTTTCCAGCTGTTTGTCATTTGTAGCGTATAATTTTAGTTCATCCGTATATAAAAGTTGACTGATCGTTTTGCAGTAACATTTATATCCGCATCCAGTTCTATTTAGCATATCAGATAGAGGTGACAGTGCCAAGCAGAAAAGGAGTGGAGAGAGCGTGTCTCCCTGGAATATTCCTCTTCTAATGGGGATGTCTTTGGTTTACATGAGTCCCTCTTTTGTTTGGAGGTGTAGGACTGTTTGCCATTTATTCATAGAGTGCTCTATGAATGTTATGATTGTTGGTGCTACTTTGTTAATGGCTAGTGTTTCGAGGATCCATGTGTGGGGGATGCTATCAAACGCCTTTTTGTAGTCAATCCAGGCCATACTGAGGCCTTTCTTCTTTCTTTGTGCTGTCTTCAGTTACGGCTTTATTAATCATTAGTTGATCTTTACAGCCATATGAGCCCTTGCGGCATCCTTTCTGCTCTTCTGGGAACAGTTTGTTTTCGTCCAGGTGCTTGTTCAGCCTTTGCGATATCACTGCAGTAAATGCCTTGAACATAGTAGGGAGGCAGGTTATTGGTCTGTAGTTTTCTGGTTTTGTTGTTTCATTTGATTTGGGAATTAAGATGGTTTTCCCCTTCGTGAGCCATTCAGGCATTGTCTCTGGCTCTGCTAGTATGCTGTTAAAGTTTTCAGCCAGCTTTTTGTGCATTCCTGATAGATATTTCAACCAGAAGTTGGGGATCTTGTCATGCCCAGGTGCCTTCCAGTTGCTTAGTTTTTGCAGTGCCTGGGTGACCTCTTCAGTTGTTATGGGGGTCCAATGTTGTTCAGATGCCGAGTTTGTTATTTTCATACTCCTTTTTTTTGGCTGTTCGTTTGCCGACCATATTTCTCTCCAGAATTCTTCCAATTCTTCTGCCGTTGGTGCTGCAGTGACTTCTATTTTATTTTTGCCCAGTTCTTGGTAGAACTTTTTGGGGTCGGAGTTGAACTTTTTGTTCTGTTCAAAGAAGCGTTGGCGTTTCTCGTACCGGCGGATCCTTTGAGCTTTGGCAAGGATATCTTGCTTCAGCGTTTCTTTTATCTCCGGCAAATCTTTTTCTGTGATGTTATATTTGCGGAGCGTTTTTGTTCTCTTTTTGTTGCTTAGTAGCGTTGCTTGTTTGCTGATTTCATTAAGAATCGACAGGTCTTTTCTAATTTTTTTATTTTGTTTTGGATGTTATTTATCCACAGGGTTTGTTTGGGTGGTGGTACTCCTGTTTGGGCGGGTTTGGGTGAGTCTCCAGCTTCTTTTGTGGCTGCAGTGGCTGCTGCGTATATCAAGTCATTTAGTTCGGTGATATCACTTTTTTTTGTTTCAGTGGCTAGTTCAGTGACGGCTAGGTTTATGTTGTTTATAATTGGTGTTGTTATTGCGTTTATTTTTATTCTTGGGAGGTATGGTCGGTGGTCCATTTTGGGCTCTGTGGTTTTCAGTTCTTTGATTATTTTATTTTTTATATTATCATAATCATTAGGCTCCCCTTCATTGTTTACATCGTGTTTGTTGGGTATGTTGCGTTTGTCTTCGTGTTTTACAGTTTCAGTGTTTATATTATTGGGCATTGTTGTGTGGCTTCTATCTACATTTTCCTGGTGTATTTTTTCTTTTAAATGTTCTATTTCTATTTCTGATATTTTTTTGGCTTTGAGAATGTATCTTCGTACGTTAGCTAATTTATTAGGGTTCATTGCTGTATCCAAGTCTATATCTCTATTATTTTCCTTCCATATTTTATATGTATGTGTTGTTGTATTTTCATTTTGTGGGTAGAGCATTGCTGTGAAGTATGCGTGTAAGATAGAAATGTATTCCTCACGTGTCCATTTACGTCTTTTGGGTTTTAATTGCGGGACATGAGGTACAACGTCCGGCCCATTACTTTGACGGTCGTCATTTTCGTAGGGTACCGGTCCGTTTATTTCTGTTGTCACATTATTTCGCACGTGTAGTTTTTCGTACATTTTTTGTTGTAGGTTTAATGTACGTACCGCTCGATTGTTATTCTTGGGTTGAATAGTATCGGTGGCATTTAATTTCTTCGTAGTTCCTTTGTACATGGTGTTTGAGGTCGGGGATGATCGTGTTGTTCCACGCATGTTTACATGTGTTGTGTTAGAGGTGTAGATAATATCGAGTCAAAATACATCATTTCGTTTCGAAAATAGTAATAAATTTCAATTAGTATTACTTACTCGGATATAGTCCAATTCTTTGTTAGTAAATCTTTGGCTCCATAGGGTGTCCTTGTTTTCGATGTTTGTGGATAGATTTCGGAGCTCTGTTTGTGGATAGATTTCGGAGCTCTGTTTGTGGATAGATTTCGGAGCTCTGTTTGTGGATAGATTTCGGAGCTCTTATTTGTGGATAGATTTCGGAGCTCTGTTTGTGGATAGATTTCGGAGCTCTGTTTGTGGATAGATTTCGGAGCTCTGTTTGTGGATAGATTTATTATTATATTATTATTATTATTATTATTATCATTATTATTATTATTATTATTATTATTAAAATCATCATCATCATCATCATCATCATTATCATTATTATTGTTTTACTTCTCAGAGTTCTCGATATAACTTGCTTCAGATAATTTTGTGAGAGAAATACTGTATTTCACAGTAATCGCTATGAGTAAAAGCTTAGCTTTTATTCGGCTCGTGAGTCGGAAACCCCAATTATAGGTTGTGAACATCAAAAGGATCCCTCCACAATAGACATCATGTTTGAAAGGAATTCCAATCTCACTCGATTGCATATGGGCGCTAGGTGTATATATTATATATATATTTGTGGGTGTCGCTTGTGGGAGATACGAGTATCTGCGGAGTACATATATATCCACACTTCTGAGCATATCAACTTCAGATAGCCTATCTATCTATCTATCTATCTATCTATCTATCTATCTATCTATCTATCTATCTATCTATCTATCTATCTATATATCTATCTATCTATCTATCTATATATATATATATATAATATATATATATATATATATATATATACACACGAAAGTGCACTGCAAAGTTCCTGACATTAAGGGGATCGCGAAGGCCTGGCTAGATGCCAAACCTGGTGAGTTCTTCTACAGGGCAGGGCATAGGAAAACAAAAGGACCGCTGCTGTAGGTGTATGAATCTAACTAACCCTTTTGTACCCAAAGACAGGAGTATGTATGCATGAATGTATGTATGTATGTATGCATGTGACCTCGTGTGTACCGTTGGCGATTTTTTTTCCTCTGTCTTCCCTTCTCTGGATCTTTCCTTCTCCTATGTTTCCGACGAAGAGCTCCGCTCGAAACGTTAGACCATCCTTCTTTCCTTCTTTCCTGAGCGTCCAATAATACTATATTTGTTCCACGTCCTCGCGTTGTTGTGCTTTTTTGTGCTTTCTTGTTTGGATTAACTATATATATATATATATATTATATTGGGTCATCCCATAAATAATGCGATTCTTTAATACTTTTTTATTTTTCAAAATTAAGATAAACAAATTTCTCTTTTAATCTAAAATATTCTTTCCTTCATTTTCTTCATTTTCTTAGAGAAAATGTACATCTTATTCAAAGACAATAATTCTTTGAATCAAAGAAGTGAGCTAATGAACTTATGTAGGCACGCGGCTAAATTTAAAATGTCGAATATAAATATACCATATGGATAGAGTATATATTTTGTATTTTTGATTTTTGAAATTTTGATTTTGACTCTTGAACGATGAGCGCTACGATGGATTTTGTTTCCAAGCTATGCGGATCTTAATCCGTATAGCAAAGTCTTATGTTTCTACATATACATTAGGAAAAACCTTCGACCTTGTTTTCATGTTATTGTATTGTATAGGATTACCTTGATTATTTATATTACCTTGATTATTTATAAATGATCCAAAATAGGGTGTTATATTTTATTTTATATGTCTTTCGTATATATTTTTATTAATGCACCCAATTTTTTAAAAAAAGCAATGTTTTTTTTTAAAAAAAGCAATGTTTTTTTAAAAAAAGCAATGTTGTCAAAATTAGAATGTTGATATAAGTATGTGTATAGCCAAGGATATGTATTTGTAAGCATGCGTATCTGTGTATGTGTAAGTGAGAGTATGTTTGTGCTTAAGCACACATATACACGACTGTATGTATATGTATCCATTCGAACTTGTGTTTGTATACTTGTCTCCATACATGCCAATAATGCCGTTACACAGCTTGTATATTTCGTTTTTTTCCCCACCCCCTTCGTTCCTTTTTCTCTCTCTTCCTTTCTTTCGTCCCCCCCCTTACTCAGTATATGAGAATCGCTACATAGATGATTTTTAACTTGCGTGCGAGATGGTTTGCGTGAATATATGTACACATGCATTTATGTGTATATTTAGATTTATATTCATACGTCTGTATATGTATGGCGTTTGCGCGCATCCTTTTGTGTATGTTGATATATATATGTACATTTTAATATAAATATGTATTGCAGTGTAATATTTATAACAGGTTTAATTGCTATGCATTAATTTATACTTTCTTCATTAACGTCAATATGTATTTTATTCAATGTAAGGTTTTTTCCTCGGGTTTTATAATTTCTATAAGTTTTTTTATATATATATGCATATATTTTTAACCTTTTTATTTATCGCTCGAAGATTGACCGTTTTTTCTAAAGGGCCAATCAAACAAGTCCATTTCTTTTTAAAGGTGTAGCGTTTGTAAGAGTCTAGATTGAATTGATATATCGGTTCCATTCTAGCAAAAACTGTCTGATGAACGGCAACGAGAAACTCAGAGTAACAGATTTTGTTGAATTTTCTGCTGCTTAAAATAAAGCATATTACTCTACCACTGGTATTTGAGTACTCTTTTTTCCACCTTGTTTCACATTCATGTGTTTACTCCGGTATATATATATATAAACATTATATATATATATATATATAAAATATTATTTGAGACAAAACCACTATTTTGCAAAACAAACAAGGAAAGACTTAATCAATACATAAAATTTAATAAATAGTCAAAAAAACCGCCACTACAATCGTTTCTTGTCTTGATCGACAATCTTCAGGTGGACTTCCAATCTAAAAAATCAAAATTATAAAATATAAAAATAATACTTTTAAATAATTA
This sequence comes from Octopus sinensis, assembly GCF_006345805.1. Classification (NCBI taxonomy): domain Eukaryota; kingdom Metazoa; phylum Mollusca; class Cephalopoda; order Octopoda; family Octopodidae; genus Octopus; species Octopus sinensis. The sequence continues at coordinate 28,698,881 of NC_043021.1, forward strand.
AAGTATAAATGAAAAAATATAAGTATATAATCCATATATAACCTATATATAATCCATATCGAAAATAGAGACTAATTACCACGAATTCCCTAAAAAAACCATGATAAAACAAAACTCTTAAACATAAATAAACGAAAAATCTCCCTTTGCTAAACTCTATAACAAACCTATAAAGTAAACCCCCTAACCTAAACATTCACACACAATACACACACGTAAACCACAGACTCACGACTTATACACATACCTATACTACTTTATAACCTCAATATACACCAAAACCCACTCCCTCCCCACACAGACAAATTAACACATACATCCCAAAACCTAAATAACAAACCCATATACACATTCACACACAAACACACACTCACACGCAAAACACTCACACACAAAAGATACATATACTCCCTCACATATACGCCTATACATACTCACTAAACTCTACATATACAACAATACTTACACACCCACAAAAAACATTATATACATTTATGAGCTTTAACTCACCTTAACATCTCTAACAAACAACTTGCAGTAACCCATCCATTCTCTATGCCTACCTCACTACTACACTATTCCATTCACATTCCAAGCAACGCTAGTCCACCACCCGGTTATTCACGTGGCAAAACGAACACCACTCAAAAATTATTAATGAAACAATGTAAAAAAATAACCACACCTAAAATAGACAAAATACCACAAATACCTAAAAAAACCATGATAAACCAAAACTCATAAAAGCATATAACGATAAAATCTCCCTTTGCTAAACCCTATAACAAACTATATAGCAATCCCCCTAACCTAAACATTCACACACAAAAACCCCACACGTAAACCACAGACCCAAGACTTATACACAAACCTATACTAACTTATAAACCTCAATATACACCAAAAACCACTCCCTCCCCCCACAGACAAATTAACACATACATCCCAAATCCTAAATAACAAACCCAATACACATTCACACACAACACACACACACGCAAAACACACACACACAACAGATACATATGCTCCCTCACATATACGCATATACATACTCACTAAAACTCGATATATACAACAATATTTACACCCACACTCATACAGATAAATAAATTAATTATACAATTAAAAACTCACAACCAATCTCATATACATAAACACTCTTATGAAAACAACAATAAATACATCGTAATTAACCAGAATATCAAAAATAACATTATGACATAAGGATAAATCAAATACATACTTACAATTCAGTTACAAATTATGAAGTGAAATTAGATTCTTAGCCGTTAAAAAACCAAACAAAATTACGTTACCTTGGAAATAACTAATGTAAAAAAAGAATACGCGCCATAAAAAGTAAACGTCATTCATAGTATGAATGGAGAAATATAATAAATGGAACTAAAAACTATTTCCACGTAGCAAACCAACGCTACTTAAAAAAAAAAAATTAAAAAAAAAAAAAAAAAATTAAAAAAATTAAAAAAAAAAAAAAATAAAAAAAAAAAAAATTTTATGAATGGATTCTTTAAAAACTATCATGAAAAATCAGTTATATACATTTATGAGCTTTATCTCACCCTAGCAACTCTAACAAACAACTTACAGTAACCCATACTCAATGCCTACCTCATTACCACCCTAATCCATTCACAATTCCAAGCAACACTAGTCCACCACCCGGTTACAATTCCCAACTCTACCCATTCATTCACAATTTCAACGACGTTCCCTTCAACAACTCTACATATAAGCCTCAACATATACACCGGAGATACACTTACACAGGGGATGTATGTGTTTATTTATCCATGTGGGGCTGGAGTGGCCGTTAGGTGCATATGCTGAGGCTCACATGCAAACCCAAGTACAACGAATGAAGTGGGCACTTATAATTGTTATGGGTGTGTACTTTATTATAAAAGACAATACCCAAATAAAATCTGTCAATTCAACATACAAATAAAAAACAAAAAACAAAGGGATCTTAAACATTCACACATACATACAAAACTCAATAAAAACACCACTAATAACACCCAAAAACATATAAATATATCCTCAAATACATATAACAAATGCAAAATAAAAATACATAATAAAATAAAATAAATAAAAATAAAATAAAAAAATAAAAAAATCTAATATAAATTATTAAAGTTTTAACGTACCATAAACTGCTAAATTAATATACATTAAAAATGAACTAATTAAAACAAAGAAATATCAATAAAGACTAACTATAATAAATATCCTAGACAACATAACCAAAAATATATCATCTAAACTAATTTAAACTAAACTAAAATAACCTAAAAGGGAACTATTATTGCTATTTATCATGAAACTTATTATATAAGTAAAGTAACTTGTGTCTACATTTTATTTTGCGCTCCTCCCCAGTATTAAGTAAATTATCATACTTATAAAATAAATTTCTTTTTAAACTCATTAGAGCATAAATAACAACATTAGCTCCTATATTATATGATTTAGTTTTACAAATTATTTCCCATATTAAACTATAATTAATATTTAGTGATTTAAGACTCCAAATATACTTACTAAGTCCGGTTGAGTTGATTAAGTTTTTATTTTTAAAAGAATTCATATGTTGTGCAATTCTTAGTTTTATTTTTGAGGAAGTAGAACCTATATAAACCGCTTGTGTGTAATTATTATTCTTAAAGTTATTATCATGTAATGTAACTATACATTTATACACTACATCGTTAATATCACAATTATTATTTAATATACAATTAGATTTATGTCTGTGGTTTACGTGTGGGTTTTTTGTGTGTGAATGTTTAGGTTAGGGGGATTGCTATATAAGTTTGTTATAGGGTTTAGCAAAGGGAGATTTTATCGTTATATGCTTTTATGAGTTTTGGTTTATCATGGTTTTTTTAGGTATTTGTGGTATTTTGTCTATTTTAGGTGTTGGTTATTTTTTTACATTGTTTCATTAATAATTTTTGAGTGGTGTTCGTTTTGCCACGTGAATAACCGGGTGGTGGACTAGCGTTGCTTGGAATGTGAATGGAATAGTGTAGTAGTGAGGTAGGCATAGAGAATGGGATTGGGTTACTGCAAGTTGTTTGTTAGAGATGTTAAGGTGAGTTAAAGCTCATAAATGTATATAATGTTTTTTGTGGGTGTGTAAGTATTGTTGTATATGTAGAGTTTAGTGAGTATGTATAGGCGTATATGTGAGGGAGTATATGTATCTTTTGTGTGTGAGTGTTTTGCGTGTGAGTGTGTGTTTTGTGTGTGAATGTGTATATGGGTTTGTTATTTAGGTTTTGGGATGTATGTGTTAATTTGTCTGTGTGGGGAGGGAGTGGGTTTTGGTGTATATTGAGGTTTATAAGTTAGTATAGGTATGTGTATAAGTCGTGAGTCTGTGGTTTACGTGTGTGTATTTGTGTGTGAATGTTTAGGTTAGGGGGTTACTTTATAGGTTTGTTATAGAGTTTAGCAAAGGGAGATTTTATCGTTATATGTTTTTAAGAGTTTTGTTTTATCATGGTTTTTTTAGGGAATTCGTGGTAATTAGTCTATATTTTCGATATGGATTATATATAGGTTATATATGGATTATATACTTATATTTTTTCATTTATACTTTAATTATTTAAAAGTATTATTTTTATATTTTATAATTTTGATTTTTTAGATTGGAAGTCCACCTGAAGATTGTCGATCAAGACAAGAAACGATTGTAGTGGCGGTTTTTTTGACTATTTATTAAATTTTATGTATTGATTAAGTCTTTCCTTGTTTGTTTTGCAAAATAGTGGTTTTGTCTCAAATAATATTTTATAATATTTTACTATAAAATTGGATTTAATCCTAAATCTGATTTTTTTTCCTGTAAATTTGGATATATTCCCTAATATTTATTATTTATATAATATTGATAATTTTGTATATTGAGTGTAATACCTCAATTTCGCAAATTATGGATTTTACAGGTAAGATAGAACCGCTGTTTTGGGATTCATCTTTGAAAGATATTCCTATTCCTTCTAGAAAGGAATTTATCTTGAAACTTGTTAATAATGTTAAAGATTTTATTTCTAGAATTAAATGGAAAGCTTTTTACTATAATTTTTATTTATTTAATGATATTGATAGTAGGAATGATAATTATACCTCTAAATTTAAATCTAGAAAGGAACCTCCATTTAATAAAGAATTACAATTACTTGAAGATAGTATATGGAAGGTGGTAAAAAATATTGAATTCCATAAATACCCAAATAGAAATAATGAATATTTAAGGAATTTAGCAATTAAATTAAAGATATGAGAAATATGGATAGTATTATAGTACAATCTGATAAAACAAGGAACTTATATAAATTAGATGTTAAATTATATGATAAACTATTAGGGAAAGAAATAATTAAAAATATAAAATTGTTCCAGATGATATTCTTTATAATATTAATAAGGCCTCTAAAGTAGTAATGTTAAAATATGAGTTGGATAATAAAACTGAACCTTATGTACCTTTGCACCCCAGAATTACTCTTAAAGACCATAAAGATAATTTTTATTCAGACCCTAAAGTTAGATTAATTTGCCCATGTAAATCGGACCTAGGTAAATTAAGTAAATTTATTTTAGATAAATATATTGATAAGTTAAATAAACTTAATTATTTAAAATTATGGTTAGTAATAATAATACATTGAAATGGTTTAATAATATTAAAGATAAAAATCGTTATAAATTTATTCAAATAGATATAGATAATTATTATTCTTCTATTAATGAAATTGTGTTTAATAAAGCGCTTATTTTCGCAATGAATAAAGTGGGCATGTCACGGGAAGAAGTTAATGTAATTAAATTGGCTAGGAAATCGCTAATTAAATATAAAAATAAATTATGGGCTAGGAATGATACTAGAGATTGTTTTGATATACCTATGGGAGCACCAGATTCTGCACAGGCTACTGATTTAGTAGGTATTTTTCTTTTATCTGAACTCCAATTAGAAAATCTTAAGATAGAGGGTGGTTATATAGAGACGATCTTATACTAGTTACAAAGAATTGTACTAATAGGAATCTAGAAGTATATAAGAAAAAACTATATAGTTTCTTTAAAAGATATGGTTTACGTATTACTATATATAAGGAGAATTATAATGTTAATTATTTAGATGTTAATTTTAATCTTATTACAGGTAAAACACAACCATATCATAAACTTAATGAGAACCTTAGATATATAAATGTTAATAGTAATCACCCATTTTCTATTAAAAAATCGTTGATTAATAATATAAGTAAACGTATTTCATTACTCTCTTATGATATAGAGATTTTTAATAAACATACTAATTATTATAATGAGGCCCTTAGAGGGGCAGGTTATAATAAGAATATTAAATTTTATAATATTAGCGATAATGATTTAAATGATAATTTTCGAGATACTTCTAATAATAATTATAATTTTGTTACGTTTAGTGGTAAAAATAATAGATATTATAAAAAAAATATAAAAATGATAAAAATATAAATAAGAATAATAATAATAATAATAAATATAATAATAATATATAAATAAGAATAATATAAATAAAAATAAATTTAATAATTATTATAATAATTATATTGATAAATTTAATAATATTAATAATTCCTTAAATGCTGTACATAGATATAATTCTGATAATAATTTTAATAAAATAAAGAATTATAAATATATTTATAATAATGATAATAATAATAAGGTTAATAAGAATAAAATTTGGTTAATAGTTCCTTATGGAGATCAAGTTAAAACGAATATTATTAAAGAGATTTTAGATGTTATAGAACTATTTATTAGAGATAATCGTAAATATAGAAACATTTTCTCTTTTAATAATTTTGGAGTTGGTTACTCTACCACTAATAATGTTGGTAACATTATTTCTTCATTTAATAAATATAAACTGAATAATTTTTATAAAAAGAAATTATTTGTTAATAATATTAATAATGATAAGACTTATATTAATTGGTTGTCTAGGATTTAATTATAGTTAGTCTTTATTGATATTTCTTTGTTTTAATTAGTTCATTTTTAATGTATATTAATTTAGCAGTTTATGGTACGTTAAAACTTTAATAATTTATATTAGATTTTTTTATTTTTTTATTTTTATTTTTATTTATTTTATTTTATTATGTATTTTTATTTTGCATTTGTTATATGTATTTGAGGATATATTTATATGTTTTTGGGTGTTATTTAGTGGTGTTTTTATTGAGTTTTGTATGTATGTGTGAATGTTTAAGATCCCTTTGTTTTTTGTTTTTTTTGTTTGTATGTGAATTGACAGATTTTATTTGGGTATTGTCTTTATATAAAGTACACACCCATAACAATTATAAGTGCCCACTTCATTCGTTGTACTTGGGTTTGCATGTGAGCCTCAGCATATGCACCTAACGGCCACTCCAGCCCCACATGGATAAATAAACACATACATCCCCTGTGTAAGTGTATCTCCGGTGTATATGTTGAGGCTTATATGTAGAGTTGTTGAAGGGAACGTCGTTGAAATTGTGAATGAATGGGTAGAGTTGGGAATTGTAACCGGGTGGTGGACTAGTGTTGCTTGGAATTGTGAATGGATTAGGGTGGTAATGAGGTAGGCATTGAGTATGGGTTACTGTAAGTTGTTTGTTAGAGTTGCTAGGGTGAGATAAAGCTCATAAATGTATATAACTGATTTTTCATGATAGTTTTTAAAGAATCCATTCATAATAATTTTTTTTTTTTTTTTTTTTTTTTTTTTTTTTTTTTTTTTAAGTAGCGTTGGTTTGCTACGTGGAAATAGTTTTTAGTTCCATTTATTATATTTCTCCATTCATACTATGAATGACGTTTACTTTTTATGGCGCGTATTCTTCTTTTTTTACATTAGTTATTTCCAAGGTAACGTAATTTTGTTTGGTTTTTTAACGGCTAAGAATCTAATTTCACTTCATAATTTGTAACTGAATTGTAAGTATGTATTTGATTTATCCTTATGTCATAATGTTATTTTTGATATTCTGGTTAATTACGATGTATTTATTGTTGTTTTCATAAGAGTGTTTATGTATATGAGATTGGTTGTGAGTTTTTAATTGTATAATTAATTTATTTATCTGTATGAGTGTGGGTGTAAATATTGTTGTATATCGAGTTTTAGTGAGTATGTATATGCGTATATGTGAGGGAGCATATGTATCTGTTGTGTGTGTGTGTTTTGCGTGTGTGTGTGTTTTGTGTGTGAATGTGTATTTGGGTTTGTTATTAGGATTTGGGATGTATGTGTTAATTTGTCTGTGTGGGGAGGGAGTGGTTTTTGTGTATATTGAGGTTTATAAGTTAGTATAGGTTTGTGTATAAGTCTTGGTCTGTGGTTTACGTGTGGGTTTTTTGTGTGTGAATGTTTAGGTTAGGGGGATTGCTATATAAGTTTGTTATAGGGTTTAGCAAAGGGAGATTTTATCGTTATATGCTTTTATGAGTTTTGGTTTATCATGGTTTTTTTAGGTATTTGTGGTATTTTGTCTATTTTAGGTGTTGGTTTTTTTTACATTGTTTCATTAATAATTTTTGAGTGGTGTTCGTTTTGCCACGTGAATAACCGGGTGGTGGACTAGCGTTGCTTGGAATGTGAATGGAATAGTGTAGTAGTGAGGTAGGCATAGAGAATGGGATTGGGTTACTGCAAGTTGTTTGTTAGAGATGTTAAGGTGAGTTAAAGCTCATAAATGTATATAATGTTTTTGTGGGTGTGTAAGTATTGTTGTATATGTAGAGTTTAGTGAGTATGTATAGGCGTATATGTGAGGGAGAGTATATGTATCTTTTGTGTGTGAGTGTTTTGCGTGTGAGTGTGTGTTTTGTGTGTGAATGTGTATATGGGTTTGTTATTTAGGTTTGGGATGTATGTGTTAATTGTCTGTGTGGGGAGGGAGTGGGTTTGGTGTATATTGAGGTTTATAAGTTAGTATAGGTATGTGTATAAGTCGTGAGTCTGTGGTTACGTACGTGTGTGTATTTGTGTGTGAATGTTTAGGTTAGGGGGTTTACTTTATAGGTTTGTTATAGAGTTTAGCAAAGGGAGATTTTATCGTTTATGTTTTTAAGAGTTTTGTTTTATCATGGTTTTTTTAGGGAATTCGTGGTAATTAGTCTATATTTTCGATATGGATTATATATAGGTTATATATGGATTATATACTTATATTTTTTCATTTATACTTTAATTATTTAAAAGTATTATTTTTATATTTTATAATTTTGATTTTTTAGATTGGAAGTCCACCTGAAGATTGTCGATCAAGACAAGAAACGATTGTAGTGGCGGTTTTTTGACTATTTATTAATTTATGTATTGATTAAGTCTTTCCTTGTTTGTTTGCAAAATAGTGGTTTCGTCTCAAATAATATTTTATAATATTTTACTATAAAATGGATTTAATCCTAAATCTGATTTTTTTTCCTGTAAATTTGGATATATCCCTAATATTTATTATTTATATAATATTGATAATTTTGTATATTGAGTGTAATACCTCAATTTCGCAAATTATGGATTTACAGGTAAGATAGAACCGCTGTTTTGGGATTCATCTTTGAAAGATATTCCTATTCCTTCTAGAAAGGAATTTATCTTGAAACTTGTTAATAATGTTAAAGATTTTATTTCTAGAATTAAATGGAAAGCTTTTTACTATAATTTTTATTTATTTAATGATATTGATAGTAGGAATGATAATTATACCTCTAAATTTAAATCTAGAAAGGAACCTCCATTTAATAAAGAATTACAATTACTTGAAGATAGTATATGGAAGGTGGTAAAAAATATTGAATTCCATAAATACCCAAATAGAAATAATGAATATTTAAGGAATTTAGCAATTAAATTAAAGATATGAGAAATATGGATAGTATTATAGTACAATCTGATAAAACAAGGAACTTATATAAATTAGATGTAAATTATATGATAAACTATTAGGAAAGAAATAATTAAAAAATATAAAATTGTTCCAGATGATATTCTTTATAATATTAATAAGGCCTCTAAAGTAGTAATGTTAAAATATGAGTTGGATAATAAAACTGAACCTTATGTACCTTTGCACCCCAGAATTACTCTTAAAGACCATAAAGATAATTTTTATTCAGACCCTAAAGTTAGATTAATTTGCCCATGTAAATCGGACCTAGGTAAATTAAGTAAATTTATTTTAGAAATATATTGATAAGTTAAATAAACTTAATTATTTAAAATTATGGTTTAGTAATAATAATACATTGAAATGGTTTAATAATATAAAGATAAAAATCGTTATAAATTTATTCAAATAGATATAGATAATTATTATTCTTCTATTAATGAAATTGTGTTTAATAAAGCGCTTATTTTCGCAATGAATAAAGTGGGCATGTCACGGGAAGAAGTTAATGTAATTAAATTGGCTAGGAAATCGCTAATTAAATATAAAAATAAATTATGGGCTAGGAATGATACTAGAGATTGTTTTGATATACCTATGGGAGCACCAGATTCTGCACAGGCTACTGATTTAGTAGGTATTTTTCTTTTATCTGAACTCCAATTAGAAAATCTTAAGATAGAGGGTGGTTTATATAGAGACGATCTATACTAGTTACAAAGAATTGTACTAATAGGAATCTAGAAGTATATAAGAAAAAACTATATAGTTTCTTTAAAAGATATGGTTTACGTATTACTATATATAAGGAGAATTATAATGTTAATTATTTAGATGTTAATTTTAATCTTATTACAGGTTAAACACAACCATATCATAAACTTAATGAGAACCTTAGATATATAAATGTTAATAGTAATCACCCATTTTCTATTAAAAAATCGTTGATTAATAATATAAGTAAACGTATTTCATTACTCTCTTATGATATAGAGATTTTTAATAAACATACTAATTATTATAATGAGGCCCTTAGAGGGGCAGGTTATAATAAGAATATTAAATTTTATAATATTAGCGATAATGATTTAAATGATAATTTTCGAGATACTTCTAATAATAATTATAATTTTGTTACGTTTAGTGGTAAAAATAATAGATATTATAAAAAAATAATAAAAATGATAAAAATATAAATAAGAATAATAATATAATAATAAATATAATAATATAATATAAATAAGAATAATATAAATAAAAATAAATTTAATAATTATTATAATAATTATATTGATAAATTTAATAATATTAATAATTCCTTAAATGCTGTACATAGATATAATTCTGATAATAATTTTAATAAAATAAAGAATTATAAATATATTTATAATAATGATAATAATAAAAGGTTAATAAGAATAAAATTTGGTTAATAGTTCCTTATGGAGATCAAGTTAAAACGAATATTATTAAAGAGATTTTAGATGTTATAGAACTATTTATTAGAGATAATCGTAAATATAGAAACATTTTCTCTTTTAATAATTTTGGAGTGGTTACTCTACCACTAATAATGTTGGTAACATTATTTCTCATTTAATAAAATAAAACTGAATAATTTTTATAAAAAGAAATTATTTGTTAATAATATTAATAATGATAAGACTTATATTAATTGTTGTCTAGGATTTAATTATAGTTAGTCTTATTGATATTTCTTTGTTTTAATTAGTTCATTTTTAATGTATATAATTAATTAGCAGTTTATGGTACGTTAAAACTTTAATAATTTATATTAGATTTTTTATTTTTATTTTTATTTTATTATTTTATTTATTATGTATTTTTATTTTGCATTTGTTATATGTATTTGAGGATATATTTATATGTTTTTGGGTGTTATTTAGTGGTGTTTTTATTGAGTTTTGTATGTATGTGTGAATGTTTAAGATCCCTTTGTTTTTTGTTTTTTGTTTGTATGTTGAATTGACAGATTTTATTTGGGTATTGTCTTTTATAATAAAGTACACACCCATAACAATTATAAGTGCCCACTTCATTCGTTGTACTTGGGTTTGCATGTGAGCCTCAGCATATGCACCTAACGGCCACTCCAGCCCCACATGGATAAATAAACACATACATCCCCTGTGTAAGTGTATCTCCGGTGTATATGTTGAGGCTTATATGTAGAGTTGTTGAAGGGAACGTCGTTGAATTGTGAATGAATGGGTAGAGTTGGGAATTGTAACGGGTGGTGGACTAGTGTTGCTTGGAATTGTGAATGGATTAGGGTGGTAATGAGGTAGGCATTGAGTATGGGTTACTGTAAGTTGTTTGTTAGAGTTGCTAGGGTGAGATAAGCTCATAAATGTATAAACTGATTTTTCATGATAGTTTTTAAAGAATCCATTCATAATAAATTTTTTTTTTTTTTTTTTTTTTTTTTTTTTTTTTTAAGTAGCGTTGGTTTGCTACGTGGAAATAGTTTTTAGTTCCATTTATTATATTTCTCCATTCATACTATGAATGACGTTTACTTTTTATGGCGCGTATTCTTCTTTTTTTACATTAGTTATTCCAAGGTAACGTAATTTTGTTTGGTTTTTAACGGCTAAGAATCTAATTTCACTTCATAATTTGTAACTGAATTGTAAGTATGTATTGATTTATCCTTATGTCATAATGTTATTTTTGTTATTCTGGTTAATTACGATGTATTTATTGTTGTTTTCATAAGAGTGTTTATGTATATGAGATTGGTTGTGAGTTTTAATTGTATAATTAATTTATTTATCTGTATGAGTGTGGGTGTAAAATTGTTGTATATATCGAGTTTTAGTGAGTATGTATATGCGTATATGTGAGGGAGCATATGTATCTGTTGTGTGTGTGTGTTTTGCGTGTGTGTGTGTTTGTGTGTGAATGTGTATTTGGGTTTGTTATTTAGGATTTGGGATGTATGTGTTAATTTGTCTGTGTGGGAGGAGTGGGGAGTGGTTTTTGGTGTATTTGAGGTTTATAAGTTAGTATAGGTTTGTGTATAAGTCTTGGGTCTGTCTGTGGTTACGTGTGGGTTTTTTGTGTGTGAATGTTTAGGTTAGGGGGATGCTATATAAGTTTGTTATAGGGTTTAGCAAAGGGAGATTTTATCGTTATATGCTTTTATGGTTTTGGTTTATCATGGTTTTTTTAGGTATTTGTGGTATTTTGTCTTTTTAGGTGTTGGTTATTTTTTTACATTGTTTCATTAATAATTTTTGAGTGGTGTTCGTTTTGCCACGTGAATAACCGGTGGTGGACTAGCGTTGCTTGGAATGTGAATGGAATAGTGTAGTAGTGAGGTAGGCATAGAGAATGGGATTGGGTTACTGCAAGTTGTTTGTTAGAGATTAAGGTGAGTTAAAGCTCATAAATGTATATAATGTTTTTTGTGGGTGTGTAAGTATTGTTGTATATGTAGAGTTTAGTGAGTATGTATAGGCGTATATGTGAGGGAGTATATGTATCTTTTGTGTGTGAGTGTTTTGCGTGTGAGTGTGTGTTTGTGTGTGAATGTGTATATGGGTTTGTTATTTAGGTTTTGGATGTATGTGTTAATTTGTCTGTGTGGGGAGGGAGTGGGTTTTGGTGTATATTGAGGTTTATAAGTTAGTATAGGTATGTGTATAAGTCGTGAGTCTGTGGTTTACGTGTGTGTATTTGTGTGTGAATGTTTAGGTTAGGGGGTTTACTTTATAGGTTTGTTATAGAGTTTAGCAAAGGGAGATTTTATCGTTATATGTTTTTAAGAGTTTTGTTTTATCATGGTTTTTTAGGGAATTCGTGGTAATTAGTCTATATTTTCGATATGGATTATATATAGGTTATATATGGATTATATACTTATATTTTTTCATTTATACTTTAATTATTTAAAAGTATTATTTTTATATTTATAATTTTGATTTTTTAGATTGGAAGTCCACCTGAAGATTGTCGATCAAGACAAGAAACGATTGTAGTGGCGGTTTTTTTGACTATTTATTAAATTTTATGTATTGATTAAGTCTTTCCTTGTTTGTTTGCAAAATAGTGGTTTTGTCTCAAATAATATTTTATAATATTTACTATAAAATTGGATTTAATCCTAAATCTGATTTTTTTTCCTGTAAATTTGGATATATTCCCTAATATTTATTATTTATATATATATATATATATAGAGAGAGAGAGAGAGAGAGATAGTGAGAGAGAGAGAAAGAAAGAGTGAGATAGAGCGCGAAAGAGAGAAGTGGCTGTGTGGTAAGTAGCTTGGTTACCAACAACATAGTTTCGGGTTCAGTCACACTGAGTAGCACCTTGGGCAAGTGTCTTCTTCTATAGCCACGGGCCGGCTAGAGCCTTGTAAGTGGATTTGGTAGACGGAAACTGAAAGAATCCCATCGTATATATATATATATATATATATATATATATATATGTATGTATATGTATGTATGTATGTATGTATGTATGTATGTATGTATGTATGTATGTATGTGTGTGTGTTTGTCTCCCCAAGATCGCTTGACATCCTAAATTAAACACCACATGGATTTAATCACATGGATCTCAACCCTCCAAAGTAATTTTTCCAAGAACTATCATTGAACTCGAGATACACAAAGACTTTACAATGTATCGGTATACCTATTTTTTTAATTTTTGTATGTGTTTATCATTTTTTGCAAAAAACAATGTAATTTTCTTTTTTCCCCTTCCTCAATTATAAAAAAATTTTCTTTTCACCTTACAATTCTTGAAAAGTCAAATTGCGACGAAAACCTGTTTGAATTAATATATATATATATTTTTTAATCGTTTAAAATTTTCCATACACCCATTTTCATTAGAATTTACCTTCAATTTAGCATTCTGCCTTTTTATAATTTTTCCTTGCCTAAATATATATATATATATGTATATGTATATTTATGTGTGTATGTGTGTGTGTGTGTGTGTCTGAAAATGATGGATATTTATAGTGATTATATATATATATATGTATGTATGTATATATATATATATATATATAATATATATATATATATATATATATATATATATATATATAGTGACGTATATTTGCCATCTCAATATGGCTACCCCTAAGGGTGGATGCTACTGTAGTTTTTAGCCCCAGGAGGACACACTCCTCCAGCTGGCCATAGACACACTATCTGTGTCCTGTCAGTATTTGCAAAGGGAAGTCATCCTTCCCGTCTTCAACTTATGATACACACGGACTCGAGTTTCGAGGTATTGACCTCTCGTCAGCGTGTGACAATCATAGTTGTCGCCGAGAATTAGATTTCCTTCACAAATACTTATACTTTTTCCAGCGTCCACTGTCGCTGATATTGAAAAAGTGAAATCAAACAATGATAAATATCAAAGTGAGTTATATACAGTAGCGGTAACACATCGTGACGTATATTTGCCATCTCAATATGGCTACCCCTAAGGGTGGATGCTACTGTAGTTTTTAGCCCCAGGAGGACACACTCCTGGACACACTCATATATATATGAGAGTATTGTAGTTCGCTTGAAGCATTGTGTATTGTTTGTAAAGAATAAAAAGTTTTGAATGGTACAACAATGCACTCTAATACAGACAATGGGCTATATACCTGTTGGAATTTAGTCATCTATAGTCTGATCAGATTATGAGTGACTAAATTACAACAGGTATACAGCCCATTGTCTGTATTAGAGTGCATTGTTGGACCATTCAAAACTTTTTATTCTTTATATACATACATACATACATACACTTATACATACATATATATATATACACACACACATATATATATATATATATATATATATATATATAGCTCTTACCCCTGCTGGTGACAAAAGGCCTCTCGCTCAGAGTAAAAGGCAGACTGTATGATGCATGTGTACGTACAGCCATGCTACATGGTAGTGAAACATGGGCCGTGACTGCTGAGGATATGCGTAAGCTCGCAAGAAATGAAGCCAGTATGCTCCGATGGATGTGTAATGTCAGTGTTCATAATCGTCAGAGTGTAAGTTCCTTGAGAGAAAAGTTGAACCTAAGAAGCGTCAGTTGTGGTGTGCAAGAGAGACGGCTGCGCTGGTATGGTCATGTGACGAGAAAGGCTGAAGATAGTTGTGTGCAAAAGTGCTACACCCTAGCAGTTGAGGGAACCTGTGGAAGAGGTAGACCCAGGAAAACCTGGGACGAGGTGGTGAAGCACGACCTTCGAACTTTAGGTCTCACTAAGGAAATGTCTAGAGACCGAGACCTATGGAAGTATGCTGTGCGTGAGAAGACCCGGAAAGACTAGTCAGGCCATAACCCGTGGCCCCTACCTGGGACGTAGTCAGTCCTCCTGTGCATACCTTCCTTCTTGTGACACTTATGAAGACCTGTTGAGGCAAGTGAAAATCAAATCAAACATCAAAATAGATGAACATCAGTGGAATTGTATTCTTTGTGGTACCAGTGCCGGTGGCCAACAAGAAAACCACCCAAACGTGGCCGTAGCCAGTACCGCATCGACTGGCCTCCGTGCTGTGGGCACAACAAACACCATCCGATCGTGGCCGTTCGCAGCCTCATATGGCACCTGTGTCGGTGGCACATAAAGACACCATCCGAAGACCCGCGACGTAGTCAGTCCACCTGTGCATACCTTCCCTCTTATGACACTTGTGAAGACCTGTTGAGGCAAGTGTGTGACACTTGTGAAGACCTGTTGAGGCAGAGGCAAGTGTGTGACACTTTGTGAAGACCTGTTGAGGCAGAGGCAAGTGTGTGACACTTGTGGAGACCTGTTGAGGCAAGTGTGTGACACGTGTGACACTTGTGAAGACTTGTTGAGGCAAGTGAAAATCAAACCAAATCAAAATAGATGAACATCAATGGAATTTGTATCTTTGTGGTACCAGTACTGGTGGCACACAAGAAAACCATCCGAACGTGGCCGTAGCCAGTACCGCATCGACTGGCGTCCGTGCTGTGGGCACAACAAACACCATCTGATCGTGGCCGTTCGCCAGCCTCATCTGGTACCTGTGTCGGTGGCACATAAAAACACCATCCGAAGACCCGGCGACGTAGTCAGTCCACCTGTGCATACCTTCCTACTTATGACACTTGTGAAGACCTGTTGAGGCAAGTGTGTGACACTTGTGTAGACCTGTTGAGGCAAGTGAAAATCAAATCAAATCACAAATCAAACCAAATCAAAATAGATGAACATCAATGGAATTTGTATCTTTGTGGTACCAGTACCGGTGGCACACAAGAAAACCATCCGAACGTGGCCGTAGCCAGTACCGCATCGACTGGCCTCTGTGATGTGGGCACATAACAAACACCATCCGATCGTGGCCGTTCGCCAGCCTCATCTGGCACCTGTGTCGGTGGCACATAAAAACACCAACCGAAGACCCGGCAAGACTAGTCAGGCCATAACCCGTGGCCCCTACCTGGGACGTAGTCAGTCCACCTGTGCATACCTTCCTTCCTTCTTGTGACACTTGTGAAGACCTGTGAAGACCTGTTGAGGCAAGTGAAAATCAAATCAAAACAAATCAAAATAGATGAACATCAATGGAATTTGTATCTTTGTGGTACCAGTGCCGGTGGCACACAAGAAAATCATCCGAACGTGGCCGTAGCCAGTACCGCATAGACTGGCCTCCGTGCTTTGGGGACGTAACAAACACCATCCGATCGTGGCCGTCCGCCAGCCTCATCTGGCACCTGTGTCGGTGGCACATAAAAACACCATCCGAGCGTGGCCGTTCGCCAGCCTCGTCTGGCACCTGTGTCGGTGGCACATAAAATCACCCACTACACTCTCGGAGTGGTTGGCGTTAGGAAGGGCATCCAGCTGTAGAAACACTGCCAGATCTGACTGGCCTGGTGCAGCCTTCGGGCTCCCCAGACCCCAGTTGAACCGTCCAACTCATGCTAGCATGGAAAACGGACGCTAAATGATGATGATGATGATGCTGATGATATATCGATTTCATTTGGATTTGGAATCGTTTTGAGTTATTATAATATAATTATGATAATTATCATTATTATTATTATTCTATGTTTGACTTTTGCTTTATATTTGTACAAGTTGGCTCCAAGTCTCACCCAGAGACCTCAAGAGACAACAGGGTTGGAAGTTCATGTTGTTGTTATGCCTAGTGTGCCATATATTTGGGGGGTGGGGGTGTTGTACTAATGAATGTCTAAAAAATGTTTTGTTTTTTTTTTAAACCGAAAATTATGTTTGTTTTAAACCTTGAGATTACATAGAAAGTATTTTGCGTAGGATATGAGCAGTTCCCATGAGCACTATCTTTTGAATTTCTGCCATTTTGGGGTTTCCTGGTATCTGAGTTAGGTAGCTATCAGCCCCTTTTGCTATCATTCCCAGGGCACCTATGACAACAGGTATTGTTTTAGTCTTCAGGTTCCACATTTTGCTGATCTCTATTTCAAGATCTTTATATTTGCTCAGTTTTTGGTAGGTCTTGACAGATAGTTTATATCGATTGGGACAGTCATATCAATGAGGAGGCATGTTCTTTGTTTGAAGTCTTTCAATATGATGTCTGGCCTATTTGCATCTATCTTTCTGTCAGTTTGAATGGTGAAGTTCCAGAGGAGTGAGATGTGGTCATTTTCAAGCACTGGGGGTGGTTTGTGTTCCCACCAGTTTTTTTCATGGGGCAAATCCAGGTTTTTACAGATTACCCAGTGAATATATTGTGCAGCTCTATCGTGCCTGTTGAGATACTCTGTAGGCGCTAGAAGACTGCACTTGGAGACCACATGGCCAATGGTTTCATTTTGTTGCTTGCATACACGACACGTTGGACTGCTTCTGATCTTTAATATCTTTATTATTATTATTATTATTATTATTATTATTATTATTATTATTATTATTATTATTATTATTATTAGTTTCTTGATAGTTATTTTTTACGTTCGATATTGGATATATCATTTAATTTTTATATAGGGATTTAACGTTTTACATAGATAAACTTAGATATGTTTCCACCACAGATTGGTCCAGGCCATATCTAATTTAATAGCACCACCTGATAGGATTATTTAAATCCTGTTTAAGTCAAGTTTTGTTTATGGTCCATTCAAGTAGTGAGTTTTTGTTGGGTGAGTTGTATCCAATTATGGGTGGCTTATCTGGTATTCCTTGAAGGAATCTATCCAGACTTCGTTTAAAGTTGATGGGATCCTTTTCCTCTTTGGTCTCTTTCGGGACAATGTTAAATAGGGCAGGGCCTGTTGAGGAAAAGAAATTATGTTGCAGTGTACATGTATGCTGTGATCTTGAATTGGGCAGGGGACGTATGGCCCGTGGTCCCAGTCTTGGATGAACCTTGAAGCTAATGTTCAGGTCGTTTGGGCAAAGTTGGCGATATATTCTCCACATCGTACAAATAATGTACTGCTCACGGCGACGCTGGAGAGAGTAGAGTTTCAAGGCTTTAAGGCGATCCCAATAATCGAGAGCAGCCATGCCTTCAGTTCATTTGGTGAGTGCCCTCTGGGGTGATTCAATCCTCGAGATGTTTTGTCTTGTATGGGGAAACCACAGTGGGCAGCAGTATTCGAGGTGTGGCCGTACAAAGGAGTGGAAAGGTGGTATGATTACACCTTGTTCTCTGGACCGGAAAGTTCTTAAGACCCAGGAACTTATCCTTCGAGCTATATCGACCTTCTTGTTGATGTGTGCACTCCAACTGAGATCGTCATCAACAATTACACCCAGGTCTCTGATATTGTTAGAGGCTGTGAGCGGTTCCCCCG
>NC_043021.1:28722695-28725195 GCF_006345805.1 Octopus sinensis
TTTCGCCATAACTTTCTCTCACTCTTTCTTCTGTTGGCCTGCTCGCTTAGCCTTCTTTTGAAGGCTACAACAATGCGAAGCATTGTGACCAGCGATGTGTAGCAACATCTGATAGCCTGGTCGGTCACGGTGATCACGGTGATATATATATATATATACATATATATATATATATATATATATATATATATATATATATATATATATATGCCGTATATGCCATAAGGCCTGCAATCTTACGGAGAAATGAGTTGCGACGTCACAGGTGCCAAGCTGTATCGGCCTTTGTCTTTCCCTTGGATAACACTGGTGGCGTGGAGAGGGGAGGCCGGTATGCATGAGCGAATGCTGGCCTTCCTAAACAACCTTGCCCGGACTTGTGCCTGGGAAGGTAACATTGTAGGTGCAATCCCATGTTCAATCATGACCGAAGGGTGTCTCAGCGTATATACATACATATATATATATGTGTGTGTGTGTGTGTGGGGGTGTGTGTTTACGCTTCACGTGATCTCGTAGGTCAGCTCAGCAAACCAACTTGCTTAAAGTGGAAGAAGTTAGAAGTCAAAGAAGTTAGAAGTCTTGAAAATAACAGGCAAAACCTCTTAAGTATAGCCAAAATACAAGAACTTTAATTAAAAGACCAATTGCAATTATGGAATAAATAAAGAGGTTTCTTTAGAGAGTTTTAGAGAGTTTTTAGAGAGTTCTTTCATTTACCTCTGAAATATGTAGACTTCTTTTGGTGAGGACTTCTTTTATTCACCAGTCTAAAGATTTTCATTCTATGTTCTTTTCGCCTCTTGTTTTTTCCCTTTTCGCCTCTTGTTACTTCCGAATTCACGGTACCATTCTACCTTCTTTACATTGCCAAGTTCACCCTATTTTCGCAGTCAGTTCAAAACCGTCCACTGTTCGCATTAACCGCCGAAACCAACTTCACACTCTGCACCAAATGCTGCATCAAGTGTTCCATACGAAATTGCCCGGCACCATCGCTCACATCGACTGCTACATAAAACTGTTCACGCCGACATTCATCCCGTCGCCTGTCGCTCATCGTCTTCCAGCACGAACTTCGAACCACCTGTTCACATTGGCTTCCAGCGCGAAATATATTTTTAATTAACTACTAGGGTCGGTCAGTACAGGACATACAAAATATAGAAGAGGGGAAAACAATAAAATCGAATAGAATATGAAGATATGAAAAAATGAAAAGATGGAATGACGACCGCTCGAGCCCCACTCCCGAGCAGTTGCATTGAACCTTTCATTACCCACAATATTCCAAAGTCAAACACTTTTCAAAAATCAATCAAACCACGTACTCTGAGATGTCGTTGTACTTCACTTCAGGAGGCAATGCATCTATGCACACCTCTCTGTATAAATCGGCAATGTCCGACCCGAATTTATGTTTTAGTCTTTTGAAATGACTTTCATCCACCAGTACACGTTTCACATATGGAGTAGAGTCCCCTAAATTTGCTTTTATGGTAGACTAACTTTTTATCTTATCTCAACAATTTGCTATTTCTCGAATCGTACGTGTTTGCATGTGTTTCTGTTGGGGCAGGGTTGGGATTAGTAACGGGTGGGATGGGAAGTGGATTGGTGTCTGCATTGGTAGAACTAGGTAAAACGGGGATGGGAGGGACTGGAGCGGGGCAAGGGTGGGGACTAGAATCCTTGGGTGGTAAACTTTTCCTCTTTCTTTTCTTTCCTCTTGTCACCGACGACCAATCGTTGTACTCTGGCTCTTGGTTCTCCACCTTTTGGAAGTGCGGTTGCTTTTTCGCCGGAGCCAACTACTGGTGTTACTGCTTGTAGTGGAAGGCAGTCTATTCTAATGTGGCCTTTCTGACCACACTTGAAACATCACGGTTTCATGCCCTCCACTAACACTCGCAATTTCTTTTTTGTTTAGGCCTATCCAAATGGTATCAACTATGTTCTCTAGAACTTGTGGGGAAGCCTGGATTATCATTTCAATCCCTTTCCCTTGCCAGTTGCGTTGCGGGACTTTGATAACCAGTGTCTTACTTATATTAAAATTTACGTAATTTATTTCTTTTTCAAACGGTGCTTGCTCGTTGAAGCGTTTATTGCATCACACAGGGTTACTAAACCCTCTTGTTGATTGTACTAGATTGATAAATGGCGAAATAAATAAATACTTCGTCCAGGAAACCCAGTGTGGATATATTTCGCAAGCGTTATTGTGTTTTTTATTATAATATTTTTTCTCCCTAATGACCGAGTGCTATACTGCTTGTTGAAAATCATACCACACTATATATGAATACACACACACACAAACTCTTATATATATATATATATATATATATTATTTTATAGTATTTGTGTAACATTGTCCGTTTTTTCCGTCCTTATTTTTGTACACATTCGCACCTTTCTTCTAAGGAATCTAATTCTCTTAGCTTAGTTTTTCCTTGGGGCTGGCCAGATTGGAGCAATCTCAAGTATAATCAGCCGA
>NC_043021.1:28727695-28737695 GCF_006345805.1 Octopus sinensis
GCGATCACTTTGATCTCAGACAAATTGTCCTTCAATCAAAATCTACTGCGATAATCTTCAATTTTCGTTGCTTTATGTGATGCAGGGAGGACAAATGAGATCCTAGTAAGCATTATATATGGACAGTTAAACACGGCGAGCTGGCAGTATCATTAGCACGCCGGACAAAATGCTTAGCGACATTTCGTTCATCTTTACGTTCTCAGTTCAAATTCTGCCGAGGTCGACTTTGCCTTTCATCCTTTCGGGGTCGATAAATTAAGTACCTGGGGTTGATGTAATCGGCTAGTCCCCTCCTCCAAAATTTCAGGCCTTGCGCCTGTAGTAGGAAGGTAGACATTACTGCCGCACTGTGCAAGAACAGTTAAAAAAGAAACATTTTCCCTCCACATAGTTTTGCCGCTCCCTATTCATGAGAGAGCCGTGGAGATAAAATCGCCTGACACCTCCTCCATGAGTCCTGTCAGAAGCAACAGTCCTTTCACTTTCCTGCAGCAATGCCAGTGTGACCACCTGAGACTAAAGATATCGAATCATTTCGTTCTTGGATCGGTTTGAAGAATCTGTCTTGAGCATTCTTACAGCATTCTTATCACGTGTCTATATTGCTGGAGCTGGGGTCTCCCGATGCAGAGAAGTAGCAGCTCAACCTGGAGAGAACCCCTCAACTCCTAGCTACGCACCCTGTCGAGTAATGTTACTTCTGAGATCCTTTGGAGAAACCTCATATCTGCCGCTTCTATTTGCGATCGTACTTTTTCGGTCATTATCCAAATTTCTTGTTAAGGCTATCTCTACAGATTTCCTATAGAAATAATAACCAGCACTGATTTTGTTACGACGACGTTTCGATGCTGCCTAAAGTAAACAACAATGAGATCGAAGATGAAAAATTGGTAATGGATGTACCTGTCATATTCAGGGGTTTTGCTCTTTCATCAACAACATCCACCTCCAACCCATTAACTATCCACGAACTCATTGCTTAAACAGCCACTAAATATGCGATGTAACATTATTGGTTATACCAGTTTTACATATTAAAGACATTCTTGGAAGCTGATACGTAAATCAGTCCTGACAATGATTTCTATTGAAATTCTGCAGAGATAAACTTAACAAGTGATTTAATAGCACGGTTAACACAGCACACAGTAATGGCTTATAAAAGCTTTTAATATACTTTGTAGCATATTATGGTTGCATAACGAAATACGGTCCCTATAGGTCATTAATATCCAAATTTCATGATCATTGAAGCATATTGTTAAGGAGAACATTTAGAAACAGATAACTTCTGCTTACCTTGTTGTATAAGTGTAATGTAATTATATTACGTGTAATATAATTGTCAATAACTCACTCGTTCCTCAAGATACTCAAGTATTAATATGGAATTTATTATAACTGGAATCGAATATTTAAAAGTCTGCGACACAATGGTGCTCTGCTATCCTACCTTCTTTAAACCATTTGTGACTGTATTTGTGTTGAGACACTCTACCACTGTACGTTCAATTTATTTCGAAAACAATCAACAAGTGAAAGAGGCGCAGTAAAAGGTACTTTTATATTTTCTTTTCATATTCAAGCTAGTGTGGAAGGCGCCTGGCCTAGCGGATAGAGATGTTGCACTCACAATCACCAGATCGTCGGGCGGCGTATGGTGTTATTTCAGCAAAACACGTTGTTTCACGTTGCTCTATTGAGGAGTGGGGACCGGAATGTCAAAGAGTTTGAGGTATATTTTGCACTCCGACCCCGTAAAACCTTCAACAGCAACAATTACCCAAAACAGACCCATGGATTGGATGGTTGTCCTCTGAGTGATGCAAAGGCGTCATCTGCCAGGAGTAGGGAAAACCAACAAGTGTCAGATGCAATGACAGCGCTGGCACAGCGCATGTCCCCATACTACTACTACTACTACAAGTACTACTACTACAAGTACTACTACTACTGCTACTACATCTACCTAGTGTTTAAGGCCGCGGATTGGTAGAATCATTAGCGCGATGGAAGAAAAAGGCAACAATATATCTTATGACTTTAAGATGGCCAACTGGCAGAATCGTTAGTAAGACAGGCAAAATACCTAGAGGCAATTCGTCCGTCGTGTCGTCCTAAATTCTGCCGAGGTCGACTTTGTCTTTCTCCGTTTTGGTGTCAATACAATGAGAACTAGTTGAGCACTGAGGTCGATGTAAGTCTTGCTTATATATATATGTGTGTGTGTATGTGTGGGGTGGTGGGGGTGCGTGTGTGTGTGTGTGTGTGTATATATATATATATATATATATACACACACAAACAAGAACATAATGTACCACCCAGTCTCGGAACTGAAACTACGATCTCGTGATCATGCGTGCAACACCCTAACTACTAAGTCCCAAGAATGTACCCAAAAGTAACCGGAAACTTTATCTGTGGGATAAGCTGATTGTAGTTCAGGGTTCTGCCGGTAGAAGCCACTTGATGCAACCCTCCGGTGTCAGTCTGCCTACCGGCGTCGTCATTTGTTGTCGTACTGCAACGTGGTGCGCCTTTGTTTTGCAGTGCTTCTCTCTTGTTCGTCGATTTTTGCGATGGCTAAAACGATGGAACAGTGTGCTTCCCTGAAATTCTGTATCCTGCAGGGGAAAACGACGGCGGAAACAATTGTCAAGCTTCAAACAGCTTACAAGAATGTTGCCATGAGCAAAACAAGCATTTGCGATCAGAAGAAGACTACCTTCGTTTAGGGCGGCCGTCGACCTTCCGAACGAATGAAAACATCAAAATTCATGAACTGGTCTTGGAGAACCGTCACTAAACAATTGACAGACTTGCTAATATGACTAGTCTGTCTTGGAGTGAGGAATTGCAAATGGAAAGAGTTGCAGCAAAACTTGTGCCCCGCTTGCTCACGGAAGACCAAAAGCAGTCACTGCTGAATGCGTGTCATGAACTGAGAGAACAGTTGGAAGTTGATCCGGAACTTTGTTTGAAGGCCATCACTGGTGAAAAAAGCTGGTGCTACAGAATTTGTAGATGTGGAAGAGGTGAAGAAAAAAACCGACGGTGGCGTTAAAAGGCGTCACTTTACTAGAGTTCCAGCACTGCTTCGAACAGTAGAAAATGCGTCTGGACCGATGCATTGCTTCAAATGGAGAATACTTTGAAAGCGATAAAAGTGTAAACATATAAAACTAAGTGAATAAAATAACATTGCAAAATTCCGGTTTCGTTTGAGTACCCTCACGTATATATATTGAATGGAAGCACTCCGTCGGTTACGACGATGAGGGTTCCGGTTGATCCGAATCAACGGAACAGCCTGCTCGTGAAATTAACGTGTAAGTGGCTGAACACTCCACAGACACGCGCACCCTTAACGTAGTTCTCGGGAATATTCAGCGTGACACAGAGAGTGACAAGGCCGGCCCCTTGAAATACAGGTACAACAGAAACAGGAAGTAAGAGTGAGAGAAAGTTGTGGTGAAAGAGTACAGCAGGGATCACCACCATCCCCTGCCGGAGCCTCGTGGAGCTTTTTAGGTGTTTTCGCTCAATAAACACTCACAACGCCCGGTCTGGGAATCGAAACCGCGATCCTATGACCGCGAGTCCGCTGCCCTAACCACTGGGTCATTGCGCCTCCACTACTTTTATATATATACGAATTAAACATTGAGAGATTTTCATTTTAGTATATCTAATTCGAATGTCTTTTTCCTGCGTACTTGGAAGTAATATTCCCTTATAAGTATAATGATAATAATAATTATATATATATACACACACACACACCACACCACACACACACACACACACAACACACACCACACACACACACACACAAAGGCGGATTTCTTTCAGATTCCGTCCAACAAATCTACTCATAAAACTGGGTCGGCCCGGGCTGTAGCAAATGACCCAAAGTCGGACTAAATCCGAATCAACATGGCAACCTTCTTACCACACAGCCATTTATGCACCTGGGTATGATTGTTTTTGTGCTGTTTTTTTTAAGGTGATTTGACTACTATTTCTTTCTATGAGGCTATGAGGACAAGCGACTACATACAGAGTGCAGTTATTGTTGCTGTATTCAATAGGCATTACTTGTTGGAAGAGTAGATACAGTCTTTGACTGACAACTCATTCTTTACATTCAATAAGCTTCGGTTAAGATCGAAAGTTTCGTCTTTAACATTGAGGCCATTCAGTAATAAGACAGGCTTCTGACACCAATTGCAGTTTAAAGAATTCGCTTTCCATTTATTCCCTGTGAATAATGTGTGTATGTGAGTTTGTACATGTATGCGCATACAAACGTACATACGTCCGCGCGCGTGTGTGTATAATATTGTATATTATATACATATATATTTATATTTATATATACATATATGTGTGTGTGTACATAAAGACACACACATATATATATATATACATACACATACATATATACACATATATTCATTTATATGTTTGTGTGTGTGCATATATATATATACATATATATATATTATATATTATATATATTATATATATATATATATATATATATATATATATATATATATCTTCGAAATGATATACACATACATACTGTACATGTATATATACATATATATACATGCATATATATATACACATATATGTATATATATATATAAATGTATATATATATATGTATATATATGTGTGTGTGTGTGTGTGTATGTATGTGTGTACTAAAATATATCGATGTAGGTGTGCGTCTGTACGAGTGTTTGTGTGTGTCTCTATATGAGGTTATGTGTGTATGTGAGTGTATATGTGTGTGTTTAGTACATTGTATATTTTTCTGTATATTAGTAAGCTTCGTTTTGTTTCGTTTTTTTTTCACGCAGTCAATGTGGACAAATGTCAATGTATCACGCCACTAAACTGAAGATAAGAGAGCGACATTCTATTACATAATGACCTATTGTATCACTTTATTATATTATTATTAAATTATATTATATTATAATAATGCATCGTATTATATTATTATATTATACTGTATAATGCATTGTATTACGTTGTAAAGTATTGCATTTTACTGTAACACATTATATTGTATATTGTGTTAACTGATACGATATACAATATAACAGAATCGAATACAAACAGTTTCATCAAGCTATCTCTTTCTCGCTCTTCTCTCTCTCTCTCTCTCTCTCTCTCTCTATCTATCTATCTATATATATATATATATATATATATATATATATATATATATATAATAGAAATATTAAAATTACTAAGTCTCTCTAAAAGAGAACAATGGCAGCGTTCCCGGAAAATAATAGTTATCGCCATACTAATATGGCATTCTTATAAAAATAAGAATAAAGCTGTCCGCTTATTAGCTCCATGAGGCCATCGCCTTAAGATAGCTATTTGATACACAAACTGTATCCATATAACCTTCGAACAAGGGAGGTCAGTCGCTCCACACTACTTGACCGGCAGCTACAGACGCGTTTCAGGGTATTGCCCCTTTTCAATGCAGCGTAGCTAGATACAGTTTGTGTATCAAATAGCTAACTTAAGGCGATGGCCTCATGGTGCTAATAAGCGGACAGCTTTATTCTTATTTTTATAAGAATGCCATATTAGTATGGCGATAACTATTATATATATATATATATATATATATATATATATATATATATATATATATATATATATATATATATATATATATAATGGCGGTGCCCCAGCATGGCCACAGCTCATTAGCTGAAACTGGAAAAATCAAAATCAAAATCATATATATATATATATAGGGAGAGAGAGATACATAGATAGATACATACATACCTTCATACATATATACATACACCTACATATATATGTGAGTTTCAGATGCTGAAGTGGAAATACACAACACCATCTCTTCGGTTATCTGGCCATCTGAAAAACGCTATGAAAAAATACCGTTATATAAAGGGAAATTACTGTGTTATAATTCTGCTACTTATATAAAATAAGATTAAAAGTTCATAGAAAACACGTAAACATGGCTAGTCATACGCTCACATGTGCACTCGCGAACCCTCGTGCGTACTTATACGTCACTATGAAAACGTACACATCTTCCCTCGCATTTTTCGCCAAATATATACGCATATATATACAAACTTATACACACACACGCGTACCGTAAAAGTTCATACGTACGTCTATATACGCACAAGCACAAGAAAAACCATGGTTAAAGGTAACAGAAAAAAAACTTAAGGAAGTATACAAAGCATAAAAACCACGTTCATATACGGACATGCCCCTATGCACTCATACACACACACACGCCCATATATGTACATACCCGCACATGTTTATATACGCATACACACACACGCATATACAAAAAAATGAATATACATATGCCCCGCCCCCCAAAAAACCCCCTAAAAATGTGTGTGACGATGGTGTTAGAACATGAACATTGTTAGAAATAAGAGCTAAAAAGCTCTAATGCTGTAGTTAAAGCATATAATTGTATACATATGTATTGACAGGGACTGTAATCACCCGAAAACACAGGTCGATAATTCTCTGTACTGACCAGTCAGCTTCGGCTAATTATGTAGCCTCACCAGCAGGGACCGCTCGATTTGGTTGATTCCGGATAATTCCCTGTCAGTACATATGCATTGATCATATAAATCTATGGATAATTTAGCGAATCGCTAATGCGTATACAAAATATTTATATAAACAGTTGTGTGCAATGTGTATGCATACAATATTATATATATATATATATATATATATTAATCAATATAGGCCGCTGGTGGCAAAAAAATTCTACAAAATTTTTTTTTGCCACCCTATATTGATTAATTATGAATTTTCTGGTTAATTCCGTAATGGAATCGACGGCTTATATCTATTTGCTGCCGATAAATTTGGCGCGAGTGCGATGATTTGAAAATTTTAGGTCAGATATTGCCTTGGCAGGGTCGGAAATGCCTCGTGAAAATATCTGTTCCGACTTGGCTATTTCTTACTGAAGAATCTGAGGGCCTATGGAAGATTGGCTTGATTTAATTTAATCAGGTTAGTTTACCATTAAACAGCAGATGAAACGGTGCATCGTATAAGAAATTACAGGGTAAATGTTTTTAAAATTTTCTCCTGGTTTACGGAATTGATTTTTATTTGCGGTTGAAGCTTTGGCTGTTATTTCTAGTGGGTGAATGGCCTATTATGGCCGTTCCTTGATTGTTGATATATATATATATATACATATATTGTGTATATATATGTATATGTATATATATATATTATATATATATATATATATATATATATATATATATATATATATATATATATATATATATGAATACACATATATACATATATAAATACGGACATATCATACATATGTATATATATATATATATATTGTTATATTTCGGAATGGTCATATTGCCAGTTTAGCCAATAAAAACACACGCACTATATATTTGGTGTTATTTTGCTTCAGTGTTATTTATTTTTTACATTAAACTTAATCTTATTTCGGCCAGAGTTATTTCGTCACACTCCTGTGACTGCATCATTGGTCCTTTGTTTTCTTCTTTCTTATTTGTGTCTCTCCTTACTAACCGTCAGCCATTTTGTATTTTTATTGTATGTCTTCATTTGCGCATGCTTATATCTCTATGTGCGTCTATGTTCACTCATAAGAATAAACAAAAACAACAACAAAAACAAATTACATGAACGTATATAAACAGAAGATACAAATATTACAGGCATCCCCCACACACATACAATAGAAATACAAAATGGCTGACGGTTAGTAAGGAGAGACACAAATAAGTAAGAAGAAAACAAAGGACCACTGAGGTGGTCACAGGAGTGTGACGAAAGAACTCTGGCCAAAATAAGATTAAGATTAATGTAAAAAATAAATAACACTGAAGCAAAATAACACCAAATATATAGTGCGAGTGTTTTTATTGGCTAAACTGGCGAAATGACCATTCTGAAATACAACAATATCTGTTTCAACACACGACGTCACATAAAAAATCTTGCACAACAAATATATAAACGTACATATATATATATATATATATATATATATATATATATATATATATATATATATATATTTAAATCTTTACTTGTTTCAGTTATTTGACTGCGGCCATGCTGGAGCACCGCCTTTAGTCGAGAAAATCGACCTCGGGACTTATTCTTTGTAAGCCCAGTACTTATTCTATCGGTCTCTTTTGCCGAACCGCTAAGTGACGGGGACGTAAACACACCAGCATCGGTTGTCAAGCAATCCTAGGGAGACAAACACAAACACACAAACACATACACATACATGCATATACAGATATACATATATACGACGGGCTTCTTTCAGTTTCCGTCTACCAAATCCACTCACAAGGCATTGGTCGGCCCGGGGCTATAGCAGAAGACACTTGCCCAAGATGCCACGCTGTGGGACTGAACCCGGAACCATGTGGCTGGTTAGCAAGCTACTTTATTTCAAAACATTTGCCATAAAGGCAGTACACAGATTAAGTTAGCTTTGCGGGCTGGACGAGGACATTAATGAAGTGAATGATAATGAAAGACAGATGATAAGGATGGGAGAAGACAAAAAGCGCCCGCCGACTTTCGCTTCTCTAAAACATTGTTCTTTTTAAAGATAAACACAAAACGAGGTATTAAACCTCTTACAATTTTTCAATTTTTGGACTTAGCAGTCCATTATTAATAAAAATACAAAACGAGGTATTAAACCTCTTACAATTTTTCAATTTTTGGACTTAGCAGTCCATTATTAATACTAACAGTTCAATAATTACATATCGTCCTCGAAATAGCTTGTGCCCGCGCCCTCCACCATCAACCACGCCTCCCTCAGAACGTAATCAAGTTCCGAGTTCGCGTCGCCCGGGACCAAGTTATAATCTTCATTGAGCTCCTTTAGCCCAAGCGTCACGTCGAACGCCACGGCCTCCACAGCTATCTGCGGAGGCCATTCGGGGTCCTGTGTGAAGGCTAAAGGTGCTCCCTTGTGGTGCTCTTCCATCATTTTTTTTTCAATTTCTCCTCCTCTATAGAAGAGGACCAATACGTTCAGTTCTTTCGTTGGCGGCACAGTTCCCGCCAACGGTATTCCTTCTCTTGTCGGTGGCACAACCCCAACCGACGTAGTTCCGGGACATTCCGGTGCTACACTGACAGCCGGTAATGTCCCGTTTTTCTTCCTCTTTTTCTTTTTTTTCCCTTTTCAACTGAGGGAGGGTGCGTCTCCTCCGTGGCTGGAAGATTCGCCTTCCTCTCCTCATCCCTATTATCCTTTGGTGAGCACTCATTGTTGCTCACCTTCCTCTTTCGGCCTCTGTTTGAGGAGTCCTCTGCTTTCTCGGCCGTTATCGTTCCCTCTTCTAGAGGGGTTTTACTTAACTGTTCCGGGATCCTATTTTGTTCCCGAGGACAGTTCTTCTTTATGTGGCCGGACTCCAAGCACCGATGACACTTAGGGGGGCGACCCTCAAGCATCACCGGGTACCTGCACCCGGCCATTTTCAAAAAATCTGGAAGAACCAGATTGGCTGATTGGGTCCACAGGGTCAAAATTGCTTTTGACCCACCCAAGCAGCCGCAGGAAGAACTTTTACATTAAGGAGCTTAGTTTCGCTGCCACCCAGACCCCGGCGGATAGTCTCCTCTATCCACTCGGGTTCTATGTCGGGTGGCAGCCCGCAAATCCAAGCTTTCATCAATTTCTTTTTTTGTACGTGGGCAGGAATAAGATTTCCTTACCCTCCAGGGGTTTGCTAGCAAATTTGCAAGCCTCTTCAGGGGTGTCAAATAGCAACCACACCGTTGCATATTTGACACCCCTGGAAATGAATTTAATTGTTGTCAAATACTCTTCCAACTCCTTTTCAATTGCCGTCTTTTCGAATAGGGCGATGGTGTCGAGTGCCTTGGAGTAGGT
>NC_043021.1:28742695-28788574 GCF_006345805.1 Octopus sinensis
TTACCATCTTTTTCAGCTCTTTGTTATCTATGCGTGCATCCTCAGGTGTGGCAATATATATGATCTTTTTATTTTATCTACCGCAACAGATATATATATATATATATATATATAATATATATATATATATATATGCTGGCCATTGATATATATTTTTTTTTGAAAGGGAATATATTTTTTTCGAAAAAAATTTTATCCTTCATTAGATATAAATTTAAGCGTTCACTTCCGGACTCTTTCACTCTGTGAGAGCCTCTTGTTCGAACCACACGTGTTTACTGTAAGTTGCCGATTATTTGTTGTTGAATTATTGTTGAACGTTTTGTTATATGGTTTTTGGTCTTTGGTTTTTGTCTGTCTGTATTGAGACAGACAGGGACAATCCCTCCCTAATGGGAGAGACGACGAGAGTTTTCGAGTCCCTATCAGACTTGTCTACGTCTGAGGAGGAACTAGAAGAAGCAGTGAGGAAAATGGACCAGAAACTGGGTTATACCTATGCCGGAGTGACTAAGAAGGCGGAAGAGAGAGGGGTGGACTTGGCCAAGCTGTCAAGTTTCCAAAAGTATATGAAGGACAGCGGTGAGGTGGAACTGGCACCGCCACCAAAGAGAAAAGAATGGTACGAGAAAAGGACCATCACATACAGAGTATACGCAACCGGAAAGAGAAAGATAGAAGTGGTGAATATGGAGTGGATAGAGGAGGCGCTAAGAAGAACGGAAGAGGAAATTAATTTTCTGACTAGAGGTACAAAATATGGTACTGTGATAGTACAGTTCAAAAGTGAGAATACAGCAAGGAAGATGGCGGCGAAGGCGGTGAAATCCGAGAGGGTATTCCTTTTGCCCACATATTTAAATAGAAAAATTACCAGAATAAGGGTCGAGGGAATACCCCCAAACGTCGAAGCCGAGTGGATTGTGGCAGCTATAATCAGCGGCCACGAGGATGAAGTGGACATCCTCCATGCCTCGGTAAAGACCGAGGGCTGGAGAGGTGACACTGGAACTAAATGTGCAGGCAGAGGATGATGTACTGGTGGACCTAGCAGAAAACATCAGATTGGGAGACGTAATCATGAGAGTGTGGGTGGAGGGCAGAGCTCCACGTTGTTACAAGTGTGGCCTGAGGGGCCACATAAGAGCTAACTGTCCTCCCCCAAAGAAAGATATGGAACAGCAAAGAGAGGCAGAAAAGGATAGAAAGCGGAAGAGAAGGAGAAAACAGAAGAAGAAAGGAATTCAGGAGAATGGGAGGAGGCCAGGAGAAAGAGGAAAAGAGGAATGAGAAGTAAAGTAAACAGTATGGAATCCCAAACCACCACAACACCACCCACACCCTCTGAGACCCACCCACTCCCTGCAGACAGTGAACCCACCCGTTCCCTTCCAACAAGAAAACAGAAAAAAAAAGACACGCATAACCATGATACAAAAAATGAACCCAGGCCAAACATTGTATTTCTGACAGAAAAGGAAAAAATTAAAAAGACAATGGAGGAATATAAATGGTGTGAGAGAGGACAGATCAGGTATGCAGTGATTGGAAAGGAACGAATGGACGATTTTATAATAAAGTGTGAAAGGGAGGATTGGGAAGTGAAGGAGGTGAGAATGATTGAAGAAACCGTGAGAGATTTGGAAGAGACGTTTAAAGTAAGAATGGAGATGGAAGGTTTTGTTATTGGAACTGAACGAGGAGCATTTGTGTGTGAATAACAACCAAAGGACAGGTAAGTGATGCTAACGGATAGGGCCGTTAGCATCACTTTCATATTATCACTTTCAAAATTCATTTTTCATTCATTGTAACCGTATTGATCTATGTCCCCAATGTTTGTAATGTCCCCCTCTATGTGGCCCCTAGTGGGTAATAGAGAAATATTCACTCTGTGAGAGCATTAGTTCAAATCGCACGTGTCTCGAATGGGCTGGAGTATTTCTATTTTGGATGCATTTGGGGTACTTAATTGTGCTCATGACTTAGTGTTCGCTTCTTCCATGGGTATGAGTAAGTATCTCATTTATTTCTTTTGCCACATGTATCACTGACGAAGGGAGGGCTGTTATAAGCTAACCCTGAAATCGCACTGATATGGTAATAATGGAATGTTTTAGAAATTTCCGTCGACCTTTTTTCGAGTAGCGTGCATGTTGTGAAAAAATTATATGGTTAATGAACAATATGTCCAATTTTTCGGCATATCTGGCATTAGAAATGTTTTCGTTTGCCCTTAATTATGAATTGTTTATAGATTTAACCTTTAAAGATATTTTTTTGATATGCTGGCCATTGATAAAAATTTTTTTGAAAAGGAATATATTTTTTTCGAAAAAAATTTTATCCTTCATTAGATATATATATATATATATATATACGACGGGCTTCTTTCAGTTTCCGTCCAGCAAATCCACTCAAACAGCTGTAGTCGGCTCGAAGCTATAGTAGAAGATACCTTCCCAAAATGCCACGCAGTGGAACTGAACTCAGAACCATGTGGTTGGGAAGCAAGCTTCTTACCACACAGCCACATATATAGTATAGATCTAGATATATGCAGAGAAAGAGGGGGGAGAGCGAGAACTAGAGAGAAAGTGAGAGAGAGTGTGGTATGCATACTTATATGCCTATATACTACCAAATTCATATCACCAACCATGCGGACACGTGAAGACACCTTCATAAGTACGTACATATATAAAATATGTACAAGCATAGATACAAACATACATTTACACGTACACACACGCAAACGTACATGCATACATACAAACTTACGTGCATGCATTACACGTACGTTCATACGCATATAAATAACATCGATTGTGCATGCTTACATACACATATGCAAACATGTATAAATGCACGCATACATATGGACAGACAGGCAGGCAGACAGACAGCCAGGCAGTCAGACAGACAGAAAGGCAGTCAGACAGATACACGCAGCTGCACGCTGATGCATATATATGAGTGTGTTAAACAGTCGATTTCGTATTGTGGTGTTAATAGATGTAGAATTGATGGCTGCCGATTTGATAAAGTAGCGACAACAGATAAAGGATGTTGCATCGATGCATATAGCAATAATAACACTTGTCAGATAGATAGGTAGATCGATCGATCAATATAGATAGACTATGATGAGATAACACAGACACACGGTAGGGAAAGGTTGGTCGAGTGAATGAAGGATAAGTAGAAAGAAGAGAGAGAAAATAGGGGGGGATGAGAGAGAGAGAGAGAGAGAGACAACAACGGAAATAGAGTAGTAATGGTGCAAGATAGGCTGATAGGTAAAATAGACCGATATATGAGTGACTTGACCGTGAGAGATAGATAGGTAGAGAGAGAGAGAGAGAGAGAGAGAGAGAGAGATAGGCAGACAGACAGACAGACAGATAGATAGATAGATAGATAGATAGATAGATAGATAGAGAAAGAGAGAGGGGGAGATAGATAGAGAGAGTGGGGAAGATAGATAGATAGATAGATAGATAGACAGACAGACAGATAGATAGATAGATAGATAGATAGATAGATAGATAGATAGATAGATAGATAGATAGATAGATAGATAGATAGATAGAAAGATAGATAGATAGATAGATAGATTGATAGATAGATTGATAGAAAGATAGATAGATAGAAGATAGATAGATAGATAGATAGATAGATAGATAGATAGATAATAGATAGATAGATAGATAGATAGATAAGATAGATAGATAGATAGATAGATAGATAGATATATAGATAGATAGATATAGATAGATAGATAGATAGAAGATAGATAGATAGATAGATTGATAGATAGATTGATAGAAAGATAGATAGATAGATAATAGATAGATAGATAGTAGATAGATAGATAGATAGATAGATAGATAGATAGATAGATAGATAGATAGATAGTAAGTTATTCATACAACAGATTCATGTAAGTTAGGTAAATTATCAATCTCTCTGTCTGTCTGTCTGTCTGTCTTGGTTCTCTTAGTATATTTTTCAGTTTCCGTCGGTCAAATCCACTCACAAGACTTTGGTCGGCCCGAATCTACAGTAGAATACATTGTTCAAGGTACCACACTGTGTGACTGAACCCTGAGACAAGCTTCTTACCACGTAATCACAGTGTTGAGTGCCTTTTTCTTTCACTTGTCCACTCACTACACACACATAGGATGCACGCACACACGCGCGTGCGCACACACACACACACACACACACACTTCATTAAAGAGGCGACAGTCATTATAAACAAAGAAGAAAAGAAACGAACGAACAAGCTTCTTTGTGATTACATGTTTTACTCGAATGAACAGCCAAATCTCTCTCTCTCTCTCTCTCTTTCTCTCACTCTCTCTCTCCCTCTCTTTCTCTCTTAAATTACATCATGGTCTTAATCAACCACAAGGCACCCGCTAAGGGTTGAAACAGTTTTATAAATGTTTGCATGATTGAGGTTGACATGAGGTCAAACTGAATTCTCCATGTGGTATTTCGATATGCTAGAAATATCTGCCCACTGAAAGTCGATTTAACAAGAACAAGAATTATAACAACAACAACAAGAGTCTTGCAAAACGCAGAGTAGAAGTGGGGGTTGTGAGTAGAAAGAAGCATGGATCTCTGGTTGAAGAGAGACACTTGGTTCTTGTTTCTATTCCAAAGCTTGTCGCTTTTATCATAACAAACAGAACCATCATACGGAGTCAAACCACGTATCTGTTGTCTACAAGATCTGCCAGTTCCTGCAAATGGATAAAGATCTCTTATTACAGAATTGCACGCGCGTGTATATATATATATATATATATATTTCTCTTTTACTTGTTTCAGTCATTGACTGCAGCCATGCCTTGGAGGCTTTTACTCGAACAAATCGACACCAGAACTTATTGTTTGTTTAGACCTAATACTTATTCTATCGGTTCCTTTTGCCGAACCACTAAGTCATGGGGACGTAAACACACCAACACCGGTTGTCAAACTGTGCTGGAGAACAAACAGACACTACGATACACACGCGCACACACTCACACACATTTATATATATATTCGACGAGCTTCTTTCATTTTCCGTCTATCAAATCAACACATAAAGCTTTGGTCGTACGGAAGGGGTCGTAGAAGATAGCTGCCCAAGGTCACCTAGTAGAATTCAACCCGGAGTTATGTGAGTGGGAAGCAAACTTTTTACCACACAGGAACGTCTGCGCCTGTATATATATGTATATATATATATATGCATATATATCATATCATATAAATTATTTGGGAAAACAAATTTCCAAATCAATCAGGTGTAACCCTACAGCGTTATATGCATCTACTTTGGGGTCTTTTTATCGTATATTTATATATTTATCTATAAATATACAAAGTATCTGATAAAAGTCAATATTCAATTTTGGGGGATTAATCGATACGTAGGTATTCTATTTCAGATAATACAAAAATAATGAGTATATCTTACAGTAAACTCATGGTGTCAGTTTGCACATCACGAAATAATACTTAAAGGATATAGCCAAAATTTCCAGTTGGGTATATAATGTACTTCATTAATTATATCATACTTTAGTTAATACTTGAATATGAAAGAACTACACGGGTTTCAGTATTGAAAGATTACAACATATATACATATACACGACTGTATATACCCATATATATATATATATATATATATATATATATATATAATATATATATATATATATATATACATACATACATACATACATACATACATACATACATACATACATACATACATACATACACGTCTGTATATACCCATATATATATATACACATACATATATATATATATATATATATATTATATATATATATATATATATATATAATTAAGGGTTTAGCAACAAGTTTCTTCTCCACATACCGGAAATTTAGAAATAGCAGCGAAAGACAGCTAATTCTTTTCACTACAGATATGACTCCACAGATAAAAATATTTGTAACTCACATGGGTAAAAAGAAGAAAAATCAACGAAATAAAACAGTCTTCGATTAATTATGGACGCGTTTCTGGATTATAATTTTAAAAATTCATTTCCGTTATCAACATAATATTTCGAGAATTATAAATTTGAAAATGCAAGAAAACCTACCCTTTGCATCTCCGACCAAGCGCCATCGGAATATAAAGAGAGGTAAAGGTGGACTTGGGCTGAAAAGCGTACGGGAGTGCATCAACGGTGAAAGAAGAAACATGGCAGTATATTTTGTAAACAGCAAACAAGACCTGCTACAGCATGCTGCTAATGCAGAAAGATTTAGCAAAAATGGACTTAAGAGTACTCATGAATTCCGATCAGGAAGAGCCAACGAGAGAAAAGAAACGCTACTCCGCATGGAATTACATGGTCAGTTCCACTGTGAAACCAACAAATTAAAACACCAGAAAGTATGATGGTGGTGGCTTAACAAGGGTGACCTAAAATAAGAATATTGAAAGCCTAAGGACCAGGCATTGAATGCCAATTCAGTGAAAAAGAATGTATACCACACAAGAGCAACGGATCTCAGCAGAATGTGTGGGGAGAGAAGGGGGTCGAAAGCGTGACTCACATTGTTAGCGCTTGTGTAAGTCTTGCGCAGAAAGGGTAAAAGCGTAGACACGATAACGTAGCGAAAAACCTCCACTGGCTACTGTGCCGTAAGTATGGATATGAGGTTACGCGTGTTTCGTACCAACATACACCAGAAAAGGTAATGGACGAAAAGGGGAAGACAAAAATCCTCTGGGACTTTGACTTCCAGACAGACAAGGTATTAAAGCACCGTAGGCCGGACATAGTATCCTTTAGGAGGGACAAACAAGAGTGCCTATTAATTGACGTGGCAGTGCCAGGAGATCAACATATCATCATAAAGGAAAGAGAAAAGGTTGATAAATATGGAGACCTGAAAACTGAGATCGCTAAGATGTGGCAGCTACGAGAGGCAAGCATAAAGGTTATCCCTATTGTCATCAGAGCATTGGATTCAATACCATCCAATCTGAAAAAAATAACTGAAAACGTTAGAAATACCCTACAATCTAGGTGTATTGCAAAAGTGAGTTAGAGCGTCGAACTTACGACCGTGAGGTTGAAAGTTCGAATTCCAGACCGGGTTGCGTGTTGTGTTCTTGAGCAAGACACTTTATTTCACGTTGCTCCAGTTCACTCAGCTGTAGAAATGAGTTGCGACATCACTGGTGCCAAGCTGTATCGGCCTTTGCCTTTCCCTTGGATAACATCGGTGGCGTGGAGAGGGGAGGCTGGTATGCATGGGCGACTGCTGGTATTCCATAAACAACCTTGCCCGGACTTGTGCCTCGGAGGATAACTTTCTAGGTGTAATCCCACGTCATTCGTGACCGAAGGGGTTTCCGATTGTTTGTCTGAGGCCCTTGTTGTGACTTGACAAACAGTACAAACACGCAGTAGGCACAATATCTCCAACCAATAACCTCACTGTATTGTATACTGTGCGACGTGTATAATAATAATAATAATAATAATAATAATAATAATAATAATAATGATAATGATGATGATGATGATGATGATGATGATGATGATGATGATGATGATGCTAGCAAAAAAGAATACGCAAGCTGCTGAGTTGTAATAGGATGCACCACCCAAAGGCAGACGGAGATCGCCTTTACCTTCCCAGAGCCCAAGGAGGTCGAGGCCTGATCCAATTTGAACTAGCTTACAAAACAACCACAATTGGACTGGCCAAATATCTTGAAATAACGAATGACTGGATGCTAAAGCTCGTGGAAAATCACGAGAGACGAAAGAAGCTTCATTCTATCATAAAGAAAAGCAAAAAATTTGCTATTGATCTCTACCCAAACTGAACAAGCCGAGGGAAGTACGGCAACTATTGTTGCAAAGAAGGTGAAAATAATGGCAACGAAAAAAGCGCACGAGCAATTGGCTGATAGGTGGGAGGAGAAACCTCTGCACGGCAAATATGTGGCCCGTAGCAAACAAGCTGATGTTGACCAGAAGCAAACCCATCAGTAGCTACGGAGCTCAGGGCTAAAAGCAGAGAGCGAAGGTTTCATCCTGGCTGCTCAAGATCAAAGCCTATTAACCCAGAACTACCAGGCCAATGTGATGAAAAATGGAGCAGACCCAAAATGAAGATTCTGCAACGACATGATTGAAACAGTGGACCACCTAATCTCTGGATGTAAAGTCTTAGCACCAGTGGAGTATAAATTAAGACATGACAGAGTTGGCCAATATCTACACTGGCTAATAAGTCGGCATTACTATATCAAAACTGCCGGCAAGTGGTATAATCACCACCCTGAGGCTGTAACTGAAGGAGAAAATGTAACGATTCTGTGAGACTTTCCAGTACATACAGACCGAACCATCAAAGCCAATAAACCGGATATTGTTGTGAAAGACCAAAACAATAAAGTTTGCTTATTGATCGACATAATATCTCGGCGAAAGAGTTTGACAAGCTCAGAAAATATAAAGACCTGCTCATTGAAATTGAGAAAATGTGGCATCTCAAGGCGGTTACAATACCAGTGATCGTAGGAGCACTAGGAATGATCAAGAAGGGAACCGAAAATTATAGGAGAATGATCCCTGGCTTACCATCCCTGCAAGAAATGCAAAAGATTGTCTTAACTGGTACATCACACGTATTGAGAAGAGCATTGTCGATGTGAGAACTATTACTACCCATGTATTTTAATTTAACTTTAAAAAAAAAATGAACGAACTAGTGAGTTTAGTTTAATGGCCTACCAATGTATACTATGAGTTTCTTTGCCCTAGGAATCGGGAAGACACTCGGTAAGAAATGGAAGCAAATTTGAAAGCAGAAGAAAAAAAAAGATAACAATAATAATAATAATAATAATCCATGGATGGCATTTATAACGCTACGCACGTTTCTGCAAATCACATGTTTTTTTACGATCATGGTCCGTATTCAAGGGATGATTACAGTACTGTCAGTAGCATCAATGGACATCGGGTGGATCATATTCTTGCGTTCATTTCTTCAGGCAATGGCATTATCGATGAAAGCAGCGGATGTGTAATTTAAGGTTGTTTATCAGCTTTGACCAATGAAAAGGTTGATTGGGGTATGTAGGCAGCTGTCTGTGGAGTCGTAGACGGTGATGGAAATAGAGAAAGGAATAATAGTTATAAAGGAGGAGAGAGAGAGAGAGAGAGAGCTGTGCGTGGTGATGTTAGACGTATTCTGATATTTGAGTGTGCAGATATCAGGATGGGTGATATAAGTTCGATGGTTTAACCGTAGTCACTGCAGGCGCCCCCCCCTCTATGAATTAAGATGT
Source organism: Octopus sinensis (assembly GCF_006345805.1). NCBI lineage: Eukaryota > Metazoa > Mollusca > Cephalopoda > Octopoda > Octopodidae > Octopus > Octopus sinensis. Next base: position 28,752,056 of record NC_043021.1, read on the forward strand.
AGTAGGGTCAACAAGTACATCTATTCAGTTGTTGGAGTACATTGCCTGAGTTGACAAATGATATTCTCTTAAAATGTCCTTTTAATTACTTCTGATAGTATAATTGGTATACCATAGAGCACATGAAAATAATAGTTGCACATGTTGGTAGAGCAAATCTTCCTCTATACAACGGTAAATCACACCATAGGCGTGCATTTACGCCACCATCGAACCTGGCGTCCGAATCTTTGTAGACATTAGGTATTCACCGTTGTGCCCCACTTCTTCACCATTTTCACCTTCCCTCCCCCCTATACTGTCAAACCGTTTTCCCAGAAGACTGTCCTTCATTGAAGTGCACTGATAGAAGGACGCAGGGCAACACCTCCCGGCTCTATGGTGGATGGTGTAATACTGACCAGCCCAATTTGCCGATTGTCTGATTTGCTACGAAAGATTTCACACACACACACACACACACACACACACACATATATATATATATATATATATATAATATATATATATATATATATATATATATATATATATATATATATATGCATATATACATATATATGTTATATATGTATATATACATATATATGTGTACAGAGTGCGATGTGTAAATTGTCGCCCATTTTATATTTCTAATTTCGCGCATGCTCATTATTTTTCATTTTGTCGGCTACACGCTATGGGAGGGTCAGTTGGGCACCGTCTGTGAGAAAAAGAGCACCATGACGCAATTCACTCTCGCGCCGGAAGCTCCAATACAAGCATTTCAGAGTGTTTGAGGGCAGTAAATGTACCGAGAGTGACGAAAATCAAACATTCAGTCAACATCATGGTGTTTGGAATGATCACTAGTGATGGCGACATTATGCCTCCATTCATCTTCCCACACAGCCTCAGACTCAACACGGAGGCCTACATCAAGTGAATGGATGAGGTAGTGCTGCCCTGGGTCTAGAGGGTACCGGCTGGAAGAGGCTATGTCTGGCAACAGGACTCTCCACCATGCTAGACAAGCAGGAGAATGCAGTCGTGGCTGTCAGTCGATTTCCGCGACCACATCACCCCTAACATCTGGTTACCTAACTTCCCAGACTGCAACCCCTTTTGATTATTATGTGTGGGATGAAGTTGAGCGAGAGACGAGCAAAACTCCTTGTAACACTATAGATGAACTGAAGGCAAGGATTATGACAGCATTCGTCAGTTTGGACAAGGAGACCGTCCAGAAGAGTTACAGAAGATTCCGAAGTTGTCTGGAGACCGTGGTTGAGACCGTTATTGAATAAATTTACTCGTTTCAAACTATTTTTATGTAATTTTGGTAAATATATCTATTAAAATGAGATGTTAGTGTTATTATCATTTTTGCGTACTCTAGACATTTCATTCACCGCACCCTCTCAATCTGTCTGTCTGTCTGTCTGTTCTCTCTCTCTCTCTCTCTCTCCTCTCTCTCCTCTCTCCTCTCCCTCTCTCTCTCTCTCTATGTGTATATATATATAATATATATATATATAATATTTATATATATATATCTATATTATATATATATATATATATATAATATTATATATATAATATATTAATATATATATAACCCGACGACGTTTCTTTCAGTTTTTAATCTACCAAGTCCACTGACAAGGCTTTGGTCGGCCCGAGACACAGTAGAAGACAACTGCCCTAGTTGCCACGCAGTGGAACTGAACGCGGAACAACGTTGCTGGGAAGCAAACTTCTACCACATAGTCACAGACACAATAGATAGATAGCAGAATAGATAGATAGTATATAGATAGATAAGATAGATAGATAGATGATAGATAGATGATAGATATATGATAGATAGATAGACAGATAGATCATGATAGATAGATAGATATATAGATAGATAGATAGATAGATATAGAGATGATAGATAGATTATAGATATATGATATGATAGATGATAGAGAGATAGATAGATGATAGATAGTAGATATGTTTCTTATTAGCCACACAGGGCACATAGATAAGATAAAGATAGATAGATAGATAGAGATAGATAGATAGATAGATAGATAGATAGATAGATAGATAGATAGATAGATAGATAGATAGATAGATAACTTTTTTATTGTAGCCACACAGGGCTAAACACAGAATAAAATGGACGAAATACAATGTAGAATTTTTTCTTTTCGAGGTGGGATGGTGGGGCAAAAAAAACAAAAAAAAACAAACTTTGATCAATAGGGATCTGTGGGTTGTGTGGTGTATAAAAAAGCAATATATATATATATATAAGGTTCACAGTTTAGGTGTAGCCTTGGAAAGAAAACCTACAAAAAAGACCAAGGTCACCTCAGACAGTTCGAAAAAGAACACATGAGTAAGTCGCCTTACTTCTCGTTGTCTCTTTTGGTTACAGATTTATGCTTAAAATAGTGTCGTCTTTCATACTGACCATTTTTGCCACTTTTACCCACTTTTTATTAAACATTCGTTCGACAAAGCCTTCCTCTCTATTCTCATCCTCCTTTTCAAGTGGTACTTGAAAAAGTTGACGAGAGACTGACCAGAGAGGAAGGTGTTTGTTTGCAGTCCTTTCAAACGCGTCCACCACACACATTCTTTCGCCGCCATAGCCATCAGCGTAACGAAAACCGTTTTCCCTTCCCGTTTAAAGGAAGGTGGTGGAACAATATTCACGATAGACTCGGCCGATAGGCGAGCCTGACCTACACGTGACAACAGCTGTTCGACGAAGGACCACAGCTCTGAAATATCTGGACACTGCACGAGTGCGTGCAGAACGGTTTCGTCGCTCTGACCGCATCTCGGGCAGGTCGGTCCGGTGATGGTTTTCGAACCGTGTCTGTAGCTCTTCTCTCGAACAGGTAGTGCGTCTCGATAGCACTGCCAAGCCAGGGATTTCTGGAAGTTATCCATAGGCCCCGGCCCGAACGTCGTCCTGAACAGGCGGGTTAGGAATTCCTCGTCGACGCCCAGGTTTGCCCCGAGTGTGTCGTCGGACCTCCCCTCCACTAGTCCTCTATAGAACGCTTTAGTCGTTTGGAAGTTGCACAAGTTTGACCCCGGTCGGCAGAGCTGCTGTAGAGCTTGGCGACACTCTCGGTGCCAATCGCCCAGTTTCGGTCTCTTTTTTTTTTGATCCACGTTTGCAGTTCGGTCAGTGAGACGAGCTGCGGGAAGTCGCGCCTCACAAACGGCGCCCACACCTGTTCACCGTCGTCGATGAATTTCCAGAGATGTCGCAGTCTCAGCGCATGCCTGCGCATCATCAACCACGGCATGCCCAGTCCTCCATTCAACGGATGTTGACAGCAAATGGACTTCCTCACCATCGGAACGCCACCCTTCCACAGGAAGCGGAAGAGTATGCGTTCCAGTTTGGTGATGGTGGCGTCGGGACAAGGTACGACGGTCAGGCGGTAATCGATGACGGATGCGATGTACGCGTTCGCCACCTCCGCCCGGCCTTTTAGAGACAGCTTTCTCTCGGCCCATGTTTGGCTGAGAGCGACCACTCTACTCGTGATCTCGTCCCAGTTCTTATCCATTTGGAGGTCCGGACTGAACCAGACCCCGAGCAATTTAACCGGTCCGTCCGTCCAGCGTCCCACTACTGAGCCGCAGTCGGACGGCATGGGCTTGCTTCTCCAGGTGCCGAGTAGCAAACCCACTGACTTTTCCGGGTTAATCTTTGCTCCCGTCACCGTTTCATATTTTCTTAGTGTCTCGCCGACCATCTTGATGTGCTGGTCGCTCGACACTATGACGGTGACATCGTCCGCATATGCCGACACGCTCGTCCCGCAACCCAGTTCCCGTGGGATGCCCCTCAGTGTCGCCAGCTTCCGCAGTAGCGGCTCGAGAGTCAATACATACAGAAGCGCCGACAGGGGACACCCCTGACGGACCGAACGCGTGATGTCAAACGGTTTTCGACAGGTGACCGTTCACCCGAATCACCGATCGGATGCCGCTATACAAGGCAGCGATCCAACCGCGGAAGACGGGACCGAAGCCAGCCGCCCTGAGGACGGCCGCCAAGTACCGATGGTCGACCCTATCGAAGGCTTTAGACTGATCCAAATTTATCAGCGCCCCACCCATGCCAGGATCCTTAACTACCCTGTCCACAATGTAGCGCATCAGATGGAGGTTGTCATGTATGGTTCTGCCCGGCACGGCGCATGTTTGCGCCCTGTCGACCAGTTTACCAATGACAAGCGCCAACCTCTCGGCTATTACTTTGGCCAAATTTTCAAATCTGCGTTGAGCAGAGTGATGGGCCTGAAATTATCTATAAAATTCCCCTTGTTTGAGTCTTTCTTCAGCAACGTCACTGCACCTCGGCTCACGAAACCGGGGATTCTCCCGTTTTGTTGCCAGTTGCAGTAGACTGATGCCAAGAGGTCGCCAAACAAGTCTGGCATTCGACAATACAGCTCGTAGGGTAAACCATCCAATCCAGGCGACTTATCCCTCGCGCAGCCCGCCATCGCATCCCACACGTCAGCGGCTGTGATGGGACTTTCACAACACTCCGCTCTCTCCGCTCTCTTGCCGAGCCGCGGCAGGTCGGTCAGGTAGGCACTGAAATCCATCCCTCGTTCCGACCCACCACTCGCACCAAACAGTCGAGCAAAGTGCTGTTGAAAGGCCTCACACATCCTTTCGGGTTCGAGTAAACTGCATCCCTGTTGATCTATTAGAGACCGAATGGTGATATCTGTTGCCACGCTGCGCCTCCGCTACCCGGGCCTCTCGCGCAGCTTCATCCCTTCGTTCCTTAAGGCACGCATTTTAGCTCTGACGACGCAACCTTCGTGCTTGGCGTTGAGGTGTTGGTCGAGGGCCATCCTCGCAGCCAGCACGTTGTTTTGCGCTGCCAGTGGTAAGTGCCTCTTCTAGTTTCTTAACTAAGTCTCCCTCTACTCTATTTCGTTCTATCGCTAATTCCTTGCTAAACCTAATTGATTCCGATTTTATTGCCATTTTCAGGGCGTACCACCAGCGGTTGTTAACGACCGCTCCCGTCAGCGCCCTCTTAATTAACTCGCTAATCCGGTTCCTGTAAACCTGTCGCGCTAACAGCGACGTGTTCAGTTTCCAGTAACCGGGACCCTGCCTATGTGTTTTATCTAAGTCGAGCGTACACGTAACAAATTTGTGATCTGTGTAGCTGACTATTTTAAATTGTGGACATCCTACACTATCCCTATCCGCTGTCCTGCATAGAATTCTATCTAGATAAGATCTCGACGATCCGACGCGGTTTGTCCAAGTCCACGTTGGCACGTTCGGATGGTCGAGTCGGAACCTGTCAGACAAATGGAAACGTCTGAGCAGGTCTTTGAGGCTCTTACACCCCCTTCTATTCCTATCCCTTCCCACATAATCTAGATGCGTGTCCAAGGTAGCGTTCCAATCCCCTACTAACAGTAAAGGTCTAGACGTACCCAGGAAAACCTCTAGACGTCTGAAGAAATCCGCCCGACCCGTTAAGGACGGTGCATAACTGCCATCAGACGGAATGCACACCCATTTCTGCTGCCACCACGTCCAAGACAACCAGCCTACCCTCCGGGTCTAGGAATATTGCTCTTACTTTTACCTTTAGACTCTTTCGAAAAAGCACCGCAGTACCTCCACCACCCATGTTCGGCAGACAGGGAAAAAATAAATGTCAAATTGATTGCCAAACATGGACTCGAGGGCCCGCGGCTTACTGAGTCTGGTTTCACTGATAGCTACTATATCCACGTCCAGTGACTTGATGTCGTTTAGAAGGTAACCTTGCTTCCAAGCCGACGCCAAGCCACGCGCATTCACACAACCTAATTTAAGCATACTTGACATTTACGAAAATTGTGTTTTACACACTATATTAGAAGAGACAAGAGGCAAGAAGTGAGGTCACTTACTCATTTTAAAAGTTTCATTTTTTCTTCTTCTTCTTTTGTATCGTTTTTGATGAGGTTTTTGTATAGTTTTTTCGACAGGTATCGTTGATACCCGCCTACCGCATTCGGAAATAATGTTTTCAGTATGTGGTGTTGTGCTTGTGTTATGTGTAAAATTCTGATGTTTTCGGTGGTGTGGTGTGCGGATGATTGTTTGTCTTAAAGTCATCTTCACAGACGACCATGTTAGATTTGATGTAGTCCATTAATTCTTTATTGTCTGTGTCTATTGCAGTTAGTTGTGTGTGTGGTTTTACGGGTTCATTACTTTTTTGATTGTCTAGGGGAATGTTGTCCTGAGTGAGATATCTCCCTGCTTTAATTCCTTGTTTGGTGGATTTTTTGGATCTTTTTCTTTTACCCCCTGTGGCTATTTGCCATTCCGTCGAACTTTCGTCGTCCGGGTATCAGTATGGGGTAAGAGGAAAAAAGACAGGATCACTATGTATGCTTGTATAAATTGTTGATGTTTTGTGCGGTGTTTGTGTTGTTGTGGTGTTAGGGGTAGCATTTGTCTTCTCGTCAGTGTTTTCTGTCTTTTTAATTGTCGTCCTGGGTGTGGGTGTGGGTCTTTTTTTTTGAAGATCAACAAGTTTAATTGGTTGTGACGTCAACGGTGATTGTGTTGGTACTGTTTTTTTCTTGGTGATTTTTGGTTGGTTTGTTGTTTTCTTTGGCGTTGTTCCATAATTGAGTGTGTTGGTGTTGGTGTTGGCAACAAAGGGATTTTATTTGTTTTCTGATGTTGTTCTTTCTTGTTTTTTCTGTACCAGATCGCACTTGGCAATCAAATGTTCGGGGCTGCCACATTTGTAGCATCTAGGCTTTTTGCCTTCTGCCATAACATATAGGCATTGCCCATTCTCCAAGTATATCTTGTCGGGTAGGCTCTCGATAGAGGCCCCCTCAATCTGGATGGTCACACTACTGTTTTTTTCCACCAATTGTCGTTTAGGTACACGGCTGTTTCTAGAATATTGATCTTTTTCAAGTGGTAACAGATTGCCCCTGTTATCCATTTGTTCGGCATATCGGGGGTACATTTCTGATAGTAATTCTACTCACCCTCTGGTTTTTATAATAAGGGACCATGATGATTTCATCATTTCCCAGAGACTCAGTAGAGTGAGCTTTTGCCACTTCCTGTTAGGGAAGCGGACCACTACTGTGTTAAACTGGGGACCCCAGTTTATATACTCTTTTTTTCTTTCATTATATTTTTTAAAAATTTCTCTCACATCAGTTTTTGTAATCTGTTCATTTGGTTTTTTGTTTTTTCTAATAATTTTATATACAATTGTCTTATTTTCTATTTCTTGTTTATATGTTGAGGTGTATGCAGGACTAAATCTTGTCCACGGGTTGTAAGAGAGGCTCTTGTTTCTATGAGCTCTTCATTTGTGAATGTAACAATCTCCTTTTTCTGGCGAAGAATTCTGCGAAATTTACTGTTGTTGACTTTTTTTGTATTGGCATCTTCACTATTAGATAGTTCATTTTTATTGTTGTTCTTGTTGTTGCTGTTGTTTTTGTCAATAGTTTTCGTTTCAGTTTTATTTTTATCATTTATGTTGGTCGTGTAGTGGGTGGTGGTGGTGGTGGAGGTGGTGGTGGTAGCAGTTGTTGTCTCGTGGTTGCTGTTGTTAGTGTGTGTGGTGGCGGTGGTGACAGGGCTGTTAACGCACGTGGTTTGCAGCGTTCCTTTCACCGATTTCACGTTGGCATTTTCCGTGCGAACGTTCTTTTTTTTCTCTGTCGTTTCCAGACTAGGAAAATGTTGTTCCAAAAGAACGCGGCCAGCGTTCAACAATATTTTCTAGACATTTTCTAATGTCGAGAAGAAAATAATAGAAATGAATGGGGGTCGAAACTGCCCCTAGGGGCGAATTCCTCCCTTGGAAAAGCACTCAAATGAAAGTTGGTTACCTTACACACCTTATTTGCAAAAATCTACACAAAATTGGCCTATAAATAGTCAAAATAAATGATTACCTTCGAGCTGAAACGACATCACATCCGTCATATATAGATAGATAGATAGATAGATAGAAAGATAGAAAGATAGATAGATAGATAGACAGATGATAGATAGATAGATAGATAGATGATAGATAGATAGATAGATAGATAGATAGATAGATAGATAGATAGATAGATAGATAGATAGATAGACAGATAGATAGATAGATAGATAATAGATAGATAGATAGATAGATAGAAGATAGAGAATAGATAACTTTCTTTTATTAGCCACACAGGCTGAATACAGAGGGGACAAATACAAATGCAGAGCTTTTCCATTTTCGAGGGTGGAAAAAAAAATAAAAATGTTAGATTGCTATCAAGGGATCGAGAGGAGGAAAAAAAGGAAAAAAAGGAAATCGTGTATCACAGAAATAATGATGTAAACATTGATATAAAAAGATGGGTTCATCCGTGGGGAGAAAAGCCTACAGAAAAGACCACGGGAACCCCAGTCAGGGAAATAATAACCACATGTATCGAAAATGCTCTCTTTCTTTCTTTTTTACGATCTACAGGATCATGCTCAAAATGGTTCGTTACTAGCACGCACCATCTTTGCAACATTCACCCATCTTTTTTTGAATCTTTCGTCGAGAGACAAAACTTCCCTCTCCATTCTCACCTTCCTTTTCAAGTGGTACTTGAAAAAGTTGATGAGCGATTGGCCAGAGAGGTAAGTGTTTGTCTCTATCCTTTCGCTCGAGTCCACCACACACATTCTTTCACACCATGGCCACCAGTACGATGAAAACTGCCTTGCCTTCCCGGTTGAGGGAAGGGGGCGGAGCAATTCTGACGACAGACTCGGCCGATAGGCGGATTCGTCCCACACGTGACAGCAGCCGTTTTCGGCATAAGCCCACAGGTCGGAAATGGTTGGACATTGCACGAGTGCGTGCAGAACGGTTTCGTCGCTCTGACCGCATCTCGGGCAAGTCGGTCCAGTGTGTCTGGAACCGTGTCTGTAGAGCTTATCCTCGACAGGTAATGCTTCTCGATAGCACTGCCAGCCAGGGATCTTTGGTGATTGTTCATAGGTCCCGGCCCGAAAGTTGTCCTGACAGGCGGGTCAGGTTGTTCCTCGTCGACGCCCAGACTCTGCCCGAGTTCGTCGTCGCACCTCCCCTCCCCTAATCCTCTATAAATGCCTTTGTTGTGATGGAGTCGCACAAGTTCGATCCCGGACGGCAGAGTTGCTTGAGAGCGACGCGACACTCGCGGTGCCATTCGCCTAGCCTCGGTCTCTCTGCTTGATCCATGACTGTAGTTCGTCCAAGGAGACGAGCTGCGGGAAAGCGCGCCGCACAAAAGGCGACCACCCCTGTTCACCGTTGTCTATGAAGCGCCGGAGATGTCGCAGTCTCAGCGCATGTCTGCGCATCATCAACCACGGCATGCCCAGCCCTCCATTTAGCGGGTGTTGCAGCAGCAAATGGATCGCCTAACCATCGGAACGTTTCCCTTCCACAAGAAGCGGAAGAGTATGCGTTCCAGTTTGGTGATGGTAGGGTCGGGACAAGGCACGGCGGTCAGACGATACTCGATGACGGATGCGATGTACGCGTTCGCCACCTCCGCCCGACCTTTTAGGGATAGCTTTCTCTCAGTCCATTTCTGGGTGAGAGTAGCCAACCTAGTCGTTATCTCGCCCCAGTTCTTCTCCATTTGGAGGTCCGGACCGAACCAGACCCCGAGCAATTTAACCGGTCCGTCCGTCCAGCGTCCCACGATGGAGACGCTGTTGGACGGCATGGGCTTGCTTCTCCAGGTGCCGAGCCGCAAGCCCACTGACTTTTCCCGGTTAATTTTTGCTCCCGTTACCGCTTCGTATTCTTTCAGTGTCTCGCCGACCAGCTCGATGTGCTCGTAGCTCGACACTATGACGGTGACGTCATCCGCGTATGCAGACACGCTCCTCCCGCATCCAGCTCTCGTGGGATGCCCCTCAGCGTCGCCAGTTTCCGCAGTAGTGGCTCAAGAGTCAGTACATACAGCAGCGATGAGAGGGGGCATCCCTGACGAACCGAACGCATGATGTTAAAAGGTCTGGATAGATGACCATTTACGCGAACTACTGAGCGGATGCGCTGTATAAGGCAGCGATCCAACGCGGGAAAACTGGACCGAAACCAGCCGCTTTGAGGACAGCCTCCAAGTAGTGATGGTCTACCCTATCGAAGGCTTTTGATTGATCCAAATTGATCAGCGCCCCACCCATGCCAGGATTTTTAACTACCCTGTCTATGATGTAGCGCATCAGGTGGAGGTTGTCATGAATACTTCTACCCGGCACGGCGCATGTTTGCGCCTTGTCGATTAGTTCTTGATGACAAGCGCCAACCTCTCGGCTAACACCTTGGCCAAATTTTCAAATCTGCGTTGAGCAGAGTGATGGGCCTGAAATTATCTATGGCGTCCCCCTTGTTTGGGTCTTTCTTGATCAGTGCCACTGCTCCTCGCTTTACAAAAGCAGGAATACTCCCATTCTGCTGTCAGTTGCAGTAGACAGCTGCCAAGACGCCTCCAAACAAGTCTGGCATATGAAAATAAAATTCGTAGGGCAGACCATCCAAGCCTGGTGACTTGTCTCTCGCGCAGCCTACCATCGCATCCTGTACGTCCGCAGCTGTGATAGGCTTTTCACAAGACTCCACCTCCCTTGCTGAGAGTCGTGGCAAGGCATGCAGGTAGGCACTAAAGTCCACTCTGCTTTCTGACTCACCACTTGTCCCAAACAGTTGAGTGAAGTGTTGTTGAAAAACCCCACACATCCTTTTAGGCTTGAGCAATTCGCGCCCCTGTTCATCTATAAGAGACTTGATGGTGGCTCTGTTGCCTCGTTGCGTCTCCACCACTCGGGCCTCTTGGGCGGCTCCAACTCCTTCGTTCCTCAGAGCACGCATCCTAGCTCTGACAACGCATCCTTCGTGTTTGGCGTTGAGGTGTTGGTCGAGGGCCAATCTCGCCGCCAGTACATTGGACGCGATGCCAGTTCTAAGTGCCTCTTCTAAAACCTTAACTAAATCTCCCTCTATTCTATTTCGGTCTAATGCTAGGGCTCTACTGTATCTGACTGATTCTGCTTTAATCGCTTTTTTTAGGGCATACCACCATCTGTTGTTGATGATGGTACCCGTCAAAGCTCTCTTAACTAATGTGCTGATCCGGTCCCTGTAAACTGTCGTGCTGTAAAAGACGCGTTCAGTTTCCAGTAACCAGGACCCTGCCTATGTGTCTTATCTAAGTCAAGTGTACAAGTCACAAACTTGTGATCTGTGTAACTGACTATATGAAATTGTGGACAACCTACACTATTTTTATCTATTGTCCTACAGAAAACTCTATCTAAGTATGATCTGGACGACCCGATGCGGTTACTCATGTCCACATTGGCACATTCGGGTGGTCCAGTCGGTACCTGTCAGACAGTTGGAAACGTCTGAGCAGGTCTTTGAGGCATTTGCATCCCCTTCTATTGCTATCTCTGCCCACGTAGTCTAGATGCGTGTCCAGGGTGGCATTCCAATCCCCCACTAAAAGTGAAGGACGAGACGTTCCCATGAAAGACTCTAGACGTCGAAAGAAATCTGGTCGGCCTGTTAAGGACGGAGCATAAACTGCTATCAGTCGAAAAGCACACTCATTGCTGCCATCGATATCCAAAACGACCAGCCTACCCTCCGGGTCTAGGAAATTTGCTCTTACTTTGAGATCCAGACTCTTCCGGATAAGCACCGCGGTGCCACCTCCGCCCATTCTCGGTAGACACGGAGAAAAATAAATGTTGAAATGTGTACCGAAAATGTGCTGGAGTGCCCGCAAGCTGTGGAGTCTGGTCTCACTGATGGCTATGATATTCAGATTTAGTGACTTGATGTCATTTAACAGGTAGCCTTGTTTCCAAGGCGACACCAAGCCACGTACATTTATACTACCTATTCTGAGCATGTTCCGATAAAAGTGCAAAAAAGGAAAAGGAGAGAGAAAAGGTTACTTGTTTTTCAAATGTTCTTTGTCTTTCACCTCACGGTCGTCTTCTATGAGGCTTTTATACAGTTTTTTCGATGAGTACTTTTGAAATCTCCCTACTGCATCAGGGTAAAGAGATTTCAGGGTGCTGTATGTGTTCTGTGTCACGTGTATTATTTTAATGTGTTGTGGTGGTGTTGTGTGTGGGTGGTTACTTGTTTTTATGTCGTTTTCAGTAATGTTAGTGTTTGACCTAATGTGTTCCATTAGGTCGTGGTTAGATAGATAGATAGATAGATAGACAGATAGATAGATAGATAGATAGATAGATAGATAGATAGATAGATAGATAGATAGATAGATAGATAGATAGATAGATAGATAGATAGATAGATAGATAGATAGATAGATAGATAGATAGATAGATAGATAGATAGATAGATATGTTTCTTTATTACCCACACAGGGCTGCACACAGATAGAACAAATTACAAGGTAGAGCTTTTCTTTTGAAGGTAAAAAAAAGGGGGGGTCGATCAAAAGGGATCGTAAAAGGAGAGAAAGAGGACAAAAAAAAGGGGGAGAGGAAAAACAATTGATCAATAGGGATCGTTATCACAGAAATGTCAATATGAAGTGTAAAGGGGAGGACAGGTGAGGTTTACCCGTGGAAAGAAAAGCCTACGGAAAAGACCACGGTAACCTCGGTCAATGAAGTCACATGTTATATTTCTTTTATTTATTTTTTGCAAATAAGCAACTCTCTGTATTAATTTTTATGGTTCATAGAATCATAGTCGAGGTGGCTTCGTCATTCATACGTGCCATCCTTGCTACATTCACCCATCTTTTTTTAAAACATTCACTAGACAAAACTTGCCTCTCTACTCTCACTTTCCTCCTCAAGTGATACTTGAAGAAGTTGATGAGAGATTGACCAGAGAGGAAAGTGTTTGTCTCTAATCCTTTCAGGCGCGTCCACCAGATACATTCTTTCGCCATAGCCACAAGTATGATAAAAATAGCTCTTCATTCCCGTTTGAAGGAAGGAGGCGTGACGATATTAACGATACACTCGGCTGATAAACCGACACGTCCCACACGTGACAGCAGTCGTTCGACATAAGACCACAGGTCGGAAATTGCTGGACACTGCACGATTGCGTGCAGAGCGATTTCGTCGCTCTGCCCGCATCTCGGGCAGGTCGGCCCCGTGTTTCTCGAGCCATGCCTATAGAGCTTATCCCGAACGGGTAGCGCTTCTCGGTAGCACCGCCAGGCCAGGGATCTCTGGAAGTTGTCCATAGGTCCCGGGCCGAAAGTCGTTTGAAACAGGCGGGTCAGGTATTCCTCGTCGACGTCCAGGTTTGCCCCAAGATCGTCATCGTACCTCCCCTCCACTAATCCCCTATAGAATGCTTTGGTTGTGTTGAAGTCACTCAAGGTCGACCCGGGACGGCAGAGTTGCTTGAGAGCAACGCGACACTCGCGGTGCCATTGGCCCTTCCTCGGCCTCTTTTTGATCCACGACTGCAGTTCGGTCATGGAGACAAGTTGCGGGAAAGCGTGCCTCACAAACGGCGACCACACCTGTTCACCGTCGTCTACATAGAGCCGGAGATGTCGCAGTCTCAGCGCGTGTCTGCGCATCATCAACCACGGCATGCCCAGCTCTCCTTTTAACGGGTGTTGACAGCAAATGGATCGCCTGACCATCGGGACGCATCCTTTCCAGAAGAAGCGGAAGAGGATGCGTTCTAGTTTGGTGATGGTAGGGTCGGGACAAGATACGACGGTCAGGCGGTAGTAGATGATGGATGCGATGTACGCGTTCGCCACCTCCGCCCGACCTTTTAGGGACAGTTTCCTCTCGGCCCATTGCTGGGCGAGAGTGACCACCCTACTCGTTATCTCGTTCCAGTTCTTCTCCATTTGGAGGTCCGGAGCGAACCAGACCCCGAGCAACTCAACCGGGCTGTCAGTCCAGCGTCCCACGACGGAGGTACTGGTGGACGGCATGGGCTTGCTTCTCCAGGTGCCGAGCCGCAAGCCCACGGACTTTTCCCGGTTGATTTTTGCTCCTGTCACCGTTTCGTAGTCTTCGAGTGTCTCGCCGACACGCTCGATGTGCTCGTGGCTTGACACTATGACGGTGACGTCGTCCGCGTATGCAGACACGCTCGTCCCGCATCCCAATTCTCGCGGGATGCCTCTCAGAGTCGCCAGCTTCCGCAGTAGTGGCTCAAGAGTCAATACGTATAGAAGCGCCGAGAGGGGGCATCCCTGACGGACCGAACGTGCAATGTCGAAAGGTCTCGATAGATGTCCATTCACGCGAATTACCGAACGGATGCCTCTGTACAAGGTAGCTATCCAGCCGCGGAAGACGGGACCGAAACCAGCCGCTCTCAGGACTGCCTCCAAGTATCGATGGTCTACCCTATCGAAGGCTTTCGATTGATCCAAGTTGATCAGGGCCCCACCCATGCCAGGTTCGTTAACTACCCTGTCTATGATGTAGCGCATCAGATGGAGGTTGTCACGGATGCTCCGGCCCGGCACGGCGCACGTTTGTGCGTTGTCGACCAGTTTCTCGATGACAAGCGCCAACCTCTTGGCTAACACCTTTGTCAAAATTTTCAGGTCTGCATTGAGCAGAGTGATTGGTCTAAAGTTATCTATAATGTTCCCCTTGTTTGGATCTTTCTTCAGCAGTGTTACAGCTCCTCAACTCACAAAACCGGGTATGCTCCCGTTTTGCTGCCAGTTGCAGTATACCGCTGCCAAGACGTCTCCAACAAGTCTGGCATACAATTGTAAAACTCGTAGGGCAGACCATCCAAACCCGGCGATTTGTCTCTCGAGCATTCTGCCATCGCGTCCTGCACATCCGCCGCCGTGATGGCACCTTCGCAGCACCCTGCCTCTCTTGCCGAGAGTCGTGGTAGGCTGTGCAGGTAGGCACTGAAATCCCCCTGCGTTCACGCTCACCACTCGTCCCGTACAGTCGGGCAAAGTGCCGCTGAAATGTCTCGCACATCTTGCTGGGCCCGAGCAATTCGCGCCCTTGTTCATCTACCAGAGACCGAATGGTGCTTTGTTGCCCTGCTGCGCCTCCGCCACCCGGGCCTCTCTCGCGGCTCCAACACCTTCGTTCCTTAGAGCACGCATCCTAGCTCTGACAGCACATCCTTCGTGTTTGGCGTTGAAGTGTTGGTCGAGGGCCAACCTCGCCGCCAAAACGTCGGATGCGATGCCGCTTCTAATTGCCTCTTCTAGCTTCTTAACTAGCTCACCCTCTACTCTATTTCTATCTATGGCTAGTGCTTTGCTGTACCTAATCGCTTCTGCTTTTACTGCTCTCTTGAGGGCAAACCACCATTTGTTGTTGATGATGGCTCCCGTCAAAGCCCTCTTTACTAGTGTGCTAATCCGGTCTCTGAAAACTTGTCTGGACGGGAATGATGCGTTCAGTTTCCAGTACCCAGGACCCTGTCGATGTGCCTTATCTAAGTCTAGCGTACACGTCACGAATTTGTGATCCGTGTAGCTGACTGTATGGAATTGTGGACATCCTAAGTTATCCATGTCTACTGTCCTACACAGTATCCTATCTATCTATCTATCTATCTATCTATCTATCTATCTATCTATCTATCTATCTATCTATCTATCTATCTATCTATCTATGTATCTGGTGGACGCGTCTGAAAGGATTGGAGACAAACACTTTCCTCTCTGGTCAATCTCTCATCAACTTCTTCAAGTACCACTTGAAAAGGAAAGTGAGAGTAGAGAGGCAAGTTTTGTCTAGCGAATGTTTTAAAAAAAGATGGGTGAATGTAGCAAGAATGGCACGTATGAATGACGAAGCCACCTTGAGGATGATCCTATGAACCCAGAAATTGAAAACAGAGAGTTGCTTATTCGCAAAAAAAAAAAAAGAAATATAACATGTGACTCCATTGACCGAGGTTACCGTGGTCTTTTCCGTAGGCTTTTCTTTTCACGGGTAAACCTCACCTTCCTCCCCTTTACACTTCATATTGACATTTCTGTGATAACGGTCCCTATTGATCAATTTTTTTTCCTCTCCCCCCTTTTTTTTAAACCCCCCCCCTTTTTTTGTCCTCTTTCTCTCCTTTTACGATCCCTTTTGATCGAAACACCCTTCCTTTTTTTTTTTTTTTAAACCTTCAAAAGAAAAGCTCTACCTTGTAATTTGTTCTATCTGTGTGCAGCCCTGTGTGGCTAATAAAGAAACATATCTATCTATCTATCTATCTATCTATCTATCTATCTATCTATCTATCTATCTATCTATCTATCTATCTGTCTGTCTATCTATCTATCTATCTATCTATCTATCTATCTGTCTATCTATCTATCTATCTATCTTTCTATCTATCTATCTATCTATCTATCTATCTATCTATCTATCTAGTTATCTATCTATCTATATCTATCTATCTATCTATCTATCTGTCTATCTATCTATCTGTCTATCTATCTATCTATCTATCTATCTATCTATCTAGATAGATAGATAGATAGAGATAGATAGATAGATAGATAGATAGATAGATAGATAGATAGATAGATACATATACATATATATATATATATTATATAGATAGAGATAGATAGATAGATAGATATGTTTCTTTATTAGCCACACAGGGCTGCACACAGATAGAACAAATTACAAGGTAGAGCTTTTCTTTTGAAGGTTAAAAAATAAAAAATAAAAAAATAAAATAAAAATAAAATAAAAAACGGGGGTCGATCAAAAGGGATCGTAAAAGGAGAGAAAGAGGACAAAAAAAAGGGGGGGTTAAAAAAAGGGGGAGAGGAAAAAAATTGATCAATAGGGATCGTTATCACAGAAATGTCAATATGAAGTGTAAAGGGGAGGACAGGTGAGGTTTACCCGTGGAAAGAAAAGCCTACGGAAAAGACCACGGTAACCTCGGTCAATGAAGTCACATGTTACATTTCTTTTTTTTTTTTTTTTTTGCAAATAAGCAACTCTCTGTATTAATTTTTACGGTTCATAGAATCATAGTCAAGGTGGCTTCGTCATTCATACGTGCCATCCTTGCTACATTCACCCATCTTTTTTTAAAACATTCACTAGACAAAACTTGCCTCTCTACTCTCACTTTTTTCTTCAAGTGATACTTGAAGAAGTTGATGAGAGATTGACCAGAGAGGAAAGTGTTTGTCTCTAATCCTTTCAGACGCGTCCACCAGATACATTCTTTCGCCATAGCCACAAGTATGATAAAAATAGCTCTTCCTTCCCGTTTGAAGGAAGGAGGCGTGACGATATTAACGATAGACTCGGCTGATAAACCGACACGTCCCACACGTGACAGCAGTCGTTCGACATAAGTCCACAGGTGGGAAATTGCTGGACACTGCACGATTGCGTGCAGAGCGGTTTCGTCGCTCTGCCCGCATCTCGGGCTGGTCGGCCACGTGTTTCTCGAGCCATGCCTATAGAGCTTATCCCGAACGGGTAGCGCTTCTCGGTAGCACCGCCAGGCCAGGGATCTCTGGAAGTTGTCCATAGGTCCCGGGCCGAAAGTCGTTTGAAACAGGCGGGTCAGGTATTCCTCGTCGACGCCCAGGTTTGCCCCGAGCTCGTCGTCGTACCTCCCCTCCACTAATCCCCTATAGAATGCTTTGGTTGTGTTGAAGTCACTCAAGGTCGACCCGGGACGGCAGAGTTGCTTGAGAGCAACGCGACACTCGCGGTGCCATTCGCCCTTCTTCGGCCTCTTTTTGATCCACGACTGTAGTTCGGTCATGGAGACGAGTTGCGGGAATGCGTGCCTCACAAACGGCGACCACACCTGTTCACCGTCGTCTACATAGAGCCGGAGATGTCGCAGTCTCAGCGCGTGTCTGCGCATCATCAACCACGGCATGCCCAGCCCTCCTTTTAACGGGTAAATATATATATATATATATAGATAGATAGATAGATAGATAGATAGATAGATAGATAGATAGATAGATAGATAGATAGATAGATAGATAGATAGATATTGATATATTATAGAAACAGATATAAATTGATTTAAAAGAAATAAGTTAAGAAGCAGAAGTGAGACAGACAGACAGACAGACAGACCCAGAGAGAAAGCCAGAGAGTGAGAGGGGTTAATGCTATGAGTCAATGATAGTTGTTGTTCTTTATTATTTCCTCCATCACCATCGTCGTATTGTATCTTAGTTTTCGCCCTCCCTCCTCTTGCTAATAATATTCGGCTATTATTTCTACCGGGTCGAGCTATCAGTGTGAAAAAGAGATACACCTTTCGCCATTTGGTGATTATGATACTTCCTCTAAAGGCGGAGATAATTTTGATAAATCAAGAAATGATGTTGTATGGTATTTGATATACCTGCGTGTGTCTTTGTTATTCAAATACATACCATTGGCCTCTCTGCTTTGTTTCTTTTCACCGATTTTTGTTTCATTTACACTGCGTAGCAATTACGGAGGAAGATTTCATAGAGAGAGAGAGAGAGAGAGACTAATTACGTGTGAAAGAGAAAAAGAAAGGGAGAGAGAGAGTGTGTGTGTGTGTGCAAGAGAGAAACGTTGAAAATGAGTGAGAGAGGCGAACAACTGGTGTAAGAAGGTAGCAGTAGAGAATACTCGAAGGCTCTTATAGTCTTTGCTCTTCCTACTACTCCTTGATATGCATGCATGATCAAATAAATAAACGCTGGACACCTACAGTAGTAGTAGTAGTAGTAGTAGAAGTAGTAGTGGTGGTGGTGGAGGTGGTGGTGGTGGTGTTCTTTTGGCAACGAACTTCAAACAGGTGGTAGCTACAGGTAAAATTATGCGTGTACATGTGTGTGTGTGTAGAGAGAGAGAGAGAGAGAGAGAGAGAGAGAGAGAGTGGGTGTGTCTTGGAAGGAGTGGAGCGGAAGATATTTAGTCGATGGAAGAGAAATTAGAAGAGGCGGTGGAAGTGTTGGTGGTGGCAGTGATGTGGGGCTGAAAGATGAGGACGCAGGCGGATAGAGTAGAGAGTATTTATGGGTGATGAGACGTTAGATGCCTTATCTTTCTACGTATCTACATATCTACACACACCCTTGTATATATACATACATGCATACACACGCACACACGTACACACGCACGCACGGACACACACATACATATGCGCGCGCGCACACACATATATATATGTAATTATGTGCGCACGCCCACACAGAGACACAAAAACACGGACAAAATACACACACATATGCATACATACATGCATACATGTATGTATGTACGTATGTATGTACGTATGTATGTATATATGTATGTATGTATGTATTCAGTATATTGCAATTCACGTAGTATTTTATTAAAATAGTCATTTATGTATCATGCTGAATGTATAATGAATATGCATTGTTGATAGGCAATTTCCTGCAGTGTTTGTCCTGAGATAACATCTCCTATGGACTTGCTAAGTTAAAAATACAATGGATATCGGAGAAGGAGAGAGAGGGGGAGAGAGAGGAGAGAAAGAGAGAAAGAGATAGGGACAAACATACGTCCTGTAGCGACAGAAGCATTAATAAATACACTGTTTGGGCTTTGTATTCAGCATCTGCTGCATGACTTTCGCCTCCTTATATATGAGTGTGTTTTTTTTAACACTAAATGTCTATAACAGACGCCATCTCTAAACAAACATTGCGGCTTATCAGGATTTGAACGATGTCTCTGCTTTAAGTATGATGCACATTATGATACAAGAATATATATATATACGCACACATGTATGTACTTAAATGTACATGTGCATATATATATATATATATATATATATATATATATATATATATATATATATATATATATTATATATATATATATATATATATATATATATATACACACACACCTTTTATCCTTTATTTGCTTCAGCCATGCTGGGGCACTGCTTCGAATGTATTTGTTTCGGGTTCAGTTCCTTAGTGCAACGCCAGCCCCAGATCAAACGATGCCTTGTGAGTAAATTTAGTTGAAGGAAATTGTGTGAAAGCCCGTCGTATATATATGTGTGTGTGTGCGTGTGTGTGTATTTATGTACATATATTTATACACATACACAAATATGTCTGTATGTGTTTGTGTGTTTTTGTGTTATTTTGTCTGTATTAATTCCCCACCTCCACCGCTTAACAATCGGTGCTGGTTCGTTTAAGTTTCCGTAACCGAGCGGCTCGGCGAACGATACCGATAGAATATATACCAGGATTTAAAAAATAAGCACTGAGTTAGATTTGTTCGACTAAAAATCTTCAAGGCAGTGCTCCAGTATGGCTGCAGTCCAATGACTGAAACAAGAAAAAGAAACAAAAAAGTGAATAAGGTTGGATCAGTCCGAAGATATGGTAAAATGTAGTATCAAAAGATGCCACTCAGTAGGAAAGAACCAGAGATCTTGGCATTGCGAAATCGACTCCTTAACCATTCACCCATGCTACATCACGTAATGTATAGTATATAGTAAGAGAGGAAAGTATAGTGTAAACTGGCAGTTGAAGTTAATATCGTAAGGTAGTAGTGGGAGTAAGGTAGCACAGGGTTTTAACTTTGGGAGGTGACATAAGATAGGCGTGTAAGATACATTACAAGGAATTTACAGGTGGTAGCAGTAGAAGGTGGCTGTGGGAGGTAACGCTAGAATGTAGCAGTGGAATGCAACGGTGGAAGGTGATAGTGGAAAATATAAGACGAGTGGGGAAAGTGTAATTAGAAGCGAAACGAGATGTCAGTATTAATGTAGCAGCGAGAGAGAGAGAGAGAGAGATCGGTGGAAGATAGCTACATAAAGTAGCAGTGGAAGGTGGTTGTATAGAGTATCGAAGTAAGGCAGTTGTAGCGAGGTAGCAGTGTGATATTGCAGTAGAAGGTGGCAGAGTGATATTGAAGTGGAAGGTTGCAGTGTAGAAGAGAGAGAGAAGACCAGTAGGAAACAGCAGTGGACAGTAGCAGTTGATTGTAGCAGATGGAGGCAGAAATGTAAAGTAGCAGTTGGAATGTTGCATTGGGAGGTAGCAGTAGCATGAAACAGCAGAAGACAGCTGGAGAACAGGGAAGTAGCAGAGTTACTAACACCACTGATTGAAAGTCCTTAGAGTATACAGGGCTGGACAAATCTAGGTATACAATCGTTTGATATGAGTGGAATGTTCTTTTCATTTCTCTTTTTCTTTTTTTTAGGATCAGAATTTTATGATTCTATGTTCTTTTTAGTGGTTAGGGTGTCAGCACCATGATCGTAAGATTGTGGTTTCGATTCCTGGACCGGGCGACGCGTTGTGTTCTTGAGCAAAACACTTCATGTCACGTTGCTCCAGTCCACTCAGCTGGCAAAACTGAGTAACGCTGCGATGGACTGGTGTCCCGTCCAGCTGGAGAACACATGCGCCATAGAAACCAGGAAACCGGGCCCATGAGCCTGGCTAGGCTTTAAAAAGGGCACATTTATTTTTATTTTATGTTCTTTTAAGCTAATTCTTCCTATAATATAACTACTCGTAATTTCAGATATCTATTGGGGCATCTCATAAATAATGCTGTTTATTTCATACTTCTTTTATTTTTCAAAATTAAGATAAACAAATTTTTTTTTAATCTAAAATATACTCTCCTCCATTTTCTACAATGCTCTTCCATCCATCTGGTAGACTTGCAAGGCCTCTCTTTCAAAATTCACTTGTCCACGAAGAAAAATACTCCTCCAGTACTGTTCTGACCTCCTCTACAGAATTCATATTTTTTCTGTCCAAATGATTTTGAAGACCTCGGAATAAATGATAATCAGATGGGGTAAGTCTGGTGAATATGGTGGGTGGGAATTGTTTCCCATTAAAACTAGTCCACCCTTTGGAATGTCATCCTCGCTGTATGTGGCTGAACATTATCCTGATGAAAGATCACCTTTCGTTTTGAAAACAAAGATGGTCATTTTTCTTCTACTGCTGACTTAAGCCGCTCAAGATGTTTGGTTTGGGTTTAAAAGTTCAAAGAGGACTAAACTTTTCATATCCCACCAAACAGATAGCAACACCTTACGTGGGGGAAAACCTTCTTTAGCCTGGAGCGCCGGTGTTTCTCCTTTCTCTACCAATTGTCTTTGGCGCTCGACATTTTTATAGAGAACCCATTTCTCGTCACCATTCATTTTTCGGTCCAATAAGGTTCATTCGTGAGACGTGACAACAAAGAAGAGCACACACTCATTCTCTGCACGCGATTAGACCCGGAAAGTATGTGAGGAACCCGTTGACTCAATGTGCTGACTAGCTTCTCTGCTAGTTCCTCAACAGTTACGATGGGATTTTGTTCCACCAGGATTTGCAGGACATCCTCGTCGAGCTCTACAGATATTCCAGAAATCAAAAAAGAGAATTAGGTATCTCACGCTGATCCCTTAGTACAGTGATCCTCAACCAGGGGCGATGCATGCAGTCTTCGATAGGTGACTGTACATACAACAGGCAATCACGCATCCAATACATCATGACAAGGGTTCTTTTCAATAACTGCTGTCAAACCGAAAAACCAACTCTTCTTCTTAATTCAAATACAGTAACTATGTGTCTCAATAAGTGCGTTATCTTCCAGGACTTAGTTCATCGATGTATAGTAACTCATTCGTCAATGAATTTCGTACCCTTGTTACTATGACACTGGCCACCGGGCTACGGGATTCATTGAATTTAACGTTCTCTCTCTTAACCGTCGGACGCAGATATAATAGTCTGTTTGGCGTTTACTAATTTGCATTCGTTCTCACCCACTTATTATGGCAGGCTCGGTGAAAAAGAACTGTCGACAGTATATCGATGAGTACTTACAATGTGTTTTTATCAAGAACTCTACAGACCCAAAGCAACCCTTTTTGTATCATGTGTCATCAATTTTTGTCCAATGAAGCCATAAAGCTCTCAACTCTCTGACCACATGAGAAGAAAAGACTCTGAAAAAGTCGGTAAGCCAATTAAATATTTTGAGAGACTGAAAACTGATTTTGAAAATCGGAGTACTGTTAAATTATTATTTACGAAACGGACAAAAATTAATGACTGTGGACTGATTGCGATCTACAAAATTGCAGAAATTATTGCAAAAACAGTTAGTGCACATACGGTGGCTGAAAAGATTATTGTGCCTGAAGTAGAAGCAGTATTATCAGAAGTTATGAATCAAGATCATTTCATCTATCCTTAAAGATCTGCCTTCTATCGGTAGGAGAATTGATGAAATATCAGGTCATAACGAAGACGTAATAATTCAAATATTGAAAACAACAAAATTTTCTAATCAAATTGACGAAAGCACAGTTATTGACAGCAAGGCCTGAAACCGGGCATTACAAGAAGATTTATTATTTGTAAAACTGTTGGAGACTGACACAACGGTCACTTCTATATTTTCTGTAGTGAAAACGTTTTTTGAAGAAAAAGAATTTCCATATCACGAAAATTTAGTTTCATGTGCCACTAATGGTGCAATATCTATGGTTGAGAGATACAAAGGATTCATCTCTCATTTAAAGAAATTGTGCCGCCAAATTATAGTTATACAGTGTGTGCTACACAGGCATAAACACGCGGCCCAAAATATAATTCTATTCTAAATCAGCCACTGAACACTATTATAAAAACAATAAACAAAATTACATCGGACAGTAAATGTGACCGTCATTGTCGAAAATTTTGTGTCGATGCTGACGAACACTATATAAGACTTCTTTTGCATACTGCTGTCCGTTGGCTATCCAAAGGCAACTGCTTAGAAAGATTTATAAACTTACTAGCAGAGATACCCGGCGTTGCCCGTGTTACGTACAATTGAAGAATTAGACTTTTCTGTTATATTTTCTCTAATGAACTGGAATATCTATGTTTCGAATTTCATCAAAATTGCAGATGAGGGTTATTTCCCTCTTTACCCCACCCACAAATTGTAATCGTGCCACATATATCCCATACTACTGATTTTTATGCGCATATTCCAAAATTCCAGTCTTATTGAACGTGTTAAAAAGATTTTGCTCCTGAAAAATGAAGGTCATGGAGCTCTAAAATGTGAGAGTTAAGGCCCCTGTTGGGGGTGGGCATCTTAATGTCAACCACAGAAGTTGAATTGTTGAGAATCTTTTTAACTTGGGTCCTATATCTATTGTTTGAATTTCTTTGAAATAGGAAATATATGTTCACTGGGTTTGTAAAAGAGAGCAAAGCTACAGGAAACCAAACGACGAATGATCACAATAAGCAGTCAGTTACCCTACCCTAGTCGTTACCACTCCCAATGTTAGGATTCCTCACCATCCAGGTGACAGTCACAGCCGTAAGATGCATTACGAATCTGTAGCAATTGAAAGGGCGTGACCCAACTGAAATAAACATTAACAACTGTGTGACATGGGGGCTAAGAAGAAATGAAAGTGGGAGCTTGCAAATGACCACTATACTGATATGTAACTGGACAGAATAAATTTACAATCTATAAATGTCTTTGAATAACCAGTCACTCATCTGGGAAGGCCTTGAAATCAATGTTACCATCTGGGGACTATGTGTGACCGAGTGATAATAAAGACTGAAAGGAGGTCTGCAATCAAATAACTTTACTCAACACTTTGCAACTGAATCAATGGAGGCAAAGATGCCTCTCACTTACTTACAATTTATGCAGCACATTGCTGAAATCACAATGTAAGTGTATGTCAAAGCAAACTGTTACACTGTTGTACCATTGAATTAGAAATAATGCTCAACTTTTATGCTCGGGTAATCCTGCAGCTTCCAAGAGCACAACTGTATTCGTTTTTGCTTAGATAAAATGACAAAATTGTGGGTGTTAAGTTCCCATGGATGGGTCTTAATAACTTGTAAGATGAAATTTTATAAATATTTCTTCATTTGGGTCTAATATCTATGGTTAAAATTTCCTCAACTGTAAAAATATATGAATTTTCATGGGGGTTATGGCCCTTATGCATAGAATATAATTTCCAAATTTCATAAAGATCTATTCAATAATTTTGACCTAGTTTTGGATCATAAAAGAAATTACTAAAATTTGGGAGTTAAGGCTCCCATTAGGGTGTTTTATATATATATATATATAATATATATATATATATAATATATATATATATATATAACCGAACCGAACCGAACGCTCAGAGCAAGCTCTGATCGCTGTAGCGCTGACTGTGCTGTCGTAGCCGTGGACATATTACAAGTACATCTATATATACATGTATACATACAATAGAGAAATGTTTTTATTTCACCTTTAACACGTAATACTGAAATCGTGGAGATCTGATATTGCTGTGGGCCCGTTAATCATTTTCTTTTTGCCCACGACACTACATGGACCATAAGTAAGGCATGTGTAAAAGTTGAATGAAATTGGTTGTGTAGTTCTCAAGTTTTAGGGGTTCACACAGACAGACAGACATACATTCTCAGTTTCATATATATAGATTTAATACAATAGTTGTATTCTTACGAAGAGGACACTTAGACTTAGCCGCCGAAATTTAAGCTCAAAAGAAGAATATCTTAGTTGGATTTTCCGTAAGCTGAACGAGGTCTCTCTTCTGCTGCAGCGAAAAATGATAACGCTGATAGACTGTAAACGGGTGATGAGAGCTTTTCTTGAAAAACACAATCGTTTTCAAGTTAATTTAAAACTAAAATAGTTTCATAATATACCCGAACCAGCGGGAATTGACTTATATGAAAATGACATTGGTATTTATTGCGACCATCTGTCTGCCTTGAAAACTGATTTAGAAACCAGTTTGCCGGTTTATTTAACCTCACTATTCAGCCTTGACTGATTGACCCATTCGATTAACAGTGCACACGAAAGAAGTCATCGAGATGAAATATAATAATGAATTTCAAATTAAGTTCAAAAAGAAAGATTGTCTGAGTTTTGGCAATCAGACACTATAAAATCACTATATCCAACTTTGTGGTCACACATGTCGAAAATACTTTTGTGTTTACCGACAACATATGTTGTCGAAACTGGATTTATTTCTATCAATTACCCTTTGCGGAAGGAAAGAAACAGATCTGACATTATGTCACGTGGGGATATTCGTATCTGTTTGAGCAACTTGTCTGACATTGAATTTTCAGCGGATCATCACCAATCTCAGCTCTCACATTCATTAGTTCTATTCTACATTTAAATTTAAAATAAAGTTTTATTTTAATTCGTTTAACGTTTGCATTTACATGTACAAATTCTTTTTAGTGTTGATTAGTCGTAATAACATATTTAATATTTATCATTTTTTGTGGGTGATTGTCAATTAGCTTACGTAAAAACTAGCTTTTTGGGGGCGATGGCCGGGAAAACGTTGAGAACCACTGCCATAGTGGTCCTATGAATCGCTAATGTATCTTTTTAATTATATATACTGAAGATGGAGTCAGTAGGTTGTGATTCGAGAGAAATTTGGCTCTAGCGGGCCGAGTAACCACATAATCACTCCCTCATTGGTTCGCTCCAGTTGATAGCGGATATCAAATAGCAGTGGGTCAGATATTTGTAGAATTATTACATATATCCATATATCTCTGTAACTATCTACCAATAAGTCTGTCTATGTATACCCCGCTGTGCACCCTCAGGAAAAACTCAAAAGTAGCAAGAGACTGATTCGACCCAAATAAAATATATATTATTAATCTCTACCGTGGAATCCAGTACATTTTCTTTTCCGACAGTGATTATTAAAATACTAAAAGACGGTGACCGAGTAAATTCTTTGGAACGCCAGGCAAAATGCTTAGCGGCATTTCGTCAGTCTTTATGTTCTCGGCTCAAATTCCGCCGAGGTCGACTTTGCCTTTCATCCTGTTGAAGTCGATAAATTAAATACCAGTTGAACACTGGGGTGGATGTAATTAATTTACCACCTCCCCAGAAATTGCAGACCTTGTACCTAAATTTGAAATCGATATTCAACTGAGACATATACATATGTGTATATTTGTGGCTGTGTTTATTTGCGTTGTGTGCTTCCCAAGTGAAAGCGCGTGGTTTAGAGGTTAGGCCATTCGACTCACAATCGCATGGTCGTGAGTTCGATTCCCGGTGGCGTGGTGTGTCCTTGTGCAAGACACTTTATTTCATGTCAGTCAAGTTCACTCAGCCGGCAAAAAGGAGTAGTACCTATATTTCAAAGTACCAACCATGTCACATACTGTGTCATGCTTAATCTCCTGGAGAGCCACATTCAGGGTGCGCGTGTCTGTGGAGTACTCAGCCACCTGCACATTAATTGCACACGCAGGCTGTTCCGTTGATCGGGTCAACTGGAACTCTTGTCGTCGTAATTGTCGGAGTGCTAGTTGTGTCTCATATACCGCTTAACCACTGGTGTTGGTTTGTTTACGTCCTCGTAACTTAGCAGTTATAAAAAAAAGCCCGAAAGAATAAGTACCAGGCTTAAAATATAAGTACTGAGGTGGGTTTATTCCATTGAAATCTTTCAAGAGGGTGTTCTAGCATAGCCGTAACACAATGACTGAAACGATGAAGGGTAAGAAGACAAAATAGGGATCTCAGATTTATATTACCCTCTCCATTTTACACAGAACTCAGTCTCCTTTCACAAGGTTCTCATCTTTTATGTAGAACGGTCTTCACCTGCGGAAGAGCTCCTTCTGCAGTCTCTTATCAACCACAAACACCTTGAGCTCGTTTCAGCAGCCTTGCCCATCATTTGGTGGCTTTCTTCTGTTGTCTATGTTCCAGACCAGTTTTCGGTAAGAAATAGTGCACTGACCCAGTATAAATTCAATATAGCTCTTGCAACTCCCGCACTCTCTAAAAACCACGTTACTCGATCCACACTCCACACACTTTCTGAATATTTCACCCCCGATATGTATGATCCATATAGTTGTCTATATTTGAGGAAACTGTCAGAAAATGTAAAAACAAAAAGTCGATACAATTTTTGTTTGTTTTGTTGTGCTGTTGTTTTGATTTGGTTTAGTTCGCAGTGCGAAGCCAGTTTCCTCCACTGAAACCGTTAGCATTTCTTGCGACGTTGCCACTAATCATACTGCATTTGAAAATTAACGAATGTGTTCCTCCCCTTGTTGTTAGATGGACTTAACAGGAGACAGTAATGGTCAGAGTTACCTTTCTATTGCAGTTATAATGCCCTCTATTACTCTGAGCTAGCTGATCTTGTACTTCCTTCATTCAGGCACATCAGGGCCCACTTGTCTTTTGATTTTTTTTCACTCTTATTTGTGTCCAAAAGCCGACCAATCTTACACTATCCAAACTTACATCTTCAAAAATCTATCCTCTGGAATCTTCTTGCTTATGCAAGGTATTGAATTGCAGCAGTTTAAGTTTAGACGGAACATTAACAGCATCCTTCTCACCAGTATCGAAGGCTATGGGTCATGAGTAACCTCCAGACCTGGTAAGTAAATGAAAAAAGAGAGCCATCGGGGTTAAACGAAGACCTAAACAATGACAGTAACATTCTCCGACGCGCACACCGATATTTACAGGTTGCTATAGATTTCTTTACTTTGAATAAATTAACCGATACATTGTAAAGCTGAACGAAACATCAAAGAATAAACAAATAAACCGTTTCCAATAAAACAGAAATTTGTTGCAATGACGTCATATTGACGTCACTTCTGCAAACTCCAAAATGGTGGAGGCAAGAAACAGAAAACAAATCCGAAGGAAACAATGGAATATTTCAATAAATCTAACAAACAAGCATTACGAGCGATTAAATAAAAGTTAAGAGATAAAACGGGGAAGTTGCACAAACATGTTCACGATAACCAAACCAGATATAACACAGCATTATGACTGTTATAAAGTATATATGTTTTTGTGTGTATGTGTACGTGAGGCTGTGTACGTGTAAGCACATATATATATGTGTGTGTGTGTGTTGTGTGTGTGTGTGTGTGTGTGTGTGTGTGTGTGCGCGCACGTGTGTGTGTGTGTGTTATATTATATATATATAGCACACACATGCATATACACACAAGTGTGTGTAAGACTATGTATAAGTATCTTTTTATATATGAGTGTATGTGTGTATTTATATATATATATATATACATACATACATACACACACACATACACACACTCACACACACATAGCAATGATACGCTGAATGGCATTCATAAGATGTTGTCAATTAATTTAAATTTCTTCTAAGGTAGAGAAATAAAGCAACCAGCCTAATGGCAGTTAATGGTTTGTCACATGCATGATAAAAAGGGGAGATAATTACCCCAGCCAAAATATTAATTTGCTAAAGGCAACTAATCGCACGTTTCCGTTGATTGGACATCTTCAGCATACCACCCAAATCTGATTTGATCAATCGAGAAATGTTTTAATATATACAAAAATAATTACGAAATGTTTTGGCTTGTAGTGATTTTTAAAATTTTAAATGAGATGAAATAAAGTGAATACACCGAAGCAGGCCATTGACTTGAGATTAAATAATTAGGTGAAGAGGGTTTTAATTGAACGGCGTGCGCAAAATATAATTGATTTAAATTCATCTGAAGGCTGGTGAACAAAATAAAATAAATAATTAGTTGTAATACGTAGCAACGCTTAGAAGAGGTCTCCTTGGCCCTTCATTCTTTCTGTCGGTCTCCTTGGCCCTTCCTTCTTTCTGATGGTCTCCTTGGTCCTTCCTTCTTTGTGTCGGTCTTCTTGGCCCTTCCTTCTTTCTATCGGTCTCCTTGGCCCTTCATTCTTTCTGTCGGTCTCCTGGGTCCTTCCTTCTTTCTGTCGGTCTCCTTGGCCCTTCATTCATTCTGTCGGTCTCCTTGGCCCTTCATTCTCTCTGTCGGTCTCCTTGGCCCTTCATTCTTTCTGTCGGTCTCCTTGGCCTTTAATTCTTTCTGTCGGTCTCCTTGGCCCTTCCTTCTTTCTGTCGGTCTCCTTGGCCCTTCCTTCATTCTGTCGGTCTACTTGGCCCTTCATTCTTTCTGTCGGTCTCCTTGGCCCTTCATTCTTTCTTTCGGTCTCCTTGGCCCTTCATTCTTTCTGTCGGTCTCCTGGTCCTTCCTTATTCTGTCGGTCTCTTGGCCCTTCATTCTTTCTGTCGGTCTCCGCCCTTCCTTCTTTCTGTCAGTCTCCTTGGCCCTTCCTTTTCTGTCGGTCTCCTTGGCCCTTCATTCTTTCTATCGGTCGCCTGGCCCTTCAATTTTACTGTCGGTCCTTGGTCCTTCCTTCTTTCTGTCGGTCTCCTTAGCCCTTCATTCTTTATGTCGGTCTCCTTGGCCCTTCATTCTTTCTGTCGGTCTCCTTGGCCCTTCATTCTTTTGTCGGTCTCCTTGGCCCTTCATCTTCTGTCGGTCTCCTTGGCCCTTCATTCTTTCTGTCGGTCTCCTTGGCTCTTCATTCTTCTGTCGGTCTCCTTGGCCCTTCATTCTTTCTGTCGGTCTCCTTGGCCCTTCATTCTTCTGTCGGTCTCCTTGGCCCTTCATTTTTTCTATCGGTCTCCTGGTCCTTCCTTCTTTCTGTCGGTCTCCTTGGCCCTTCATTCTTTCTGTCGGTCTCCTTGGCCCTTCATTTTTTCTATCGGTCTCCTTGGTCCTTCCTTCTTTCTGTCGGTCTCCTTGGCCCTTCCTTCTTTCTGTCGGTCTCCTTGGCCCTTCATTCTTTCTATCGGTCTCCTTGGCCCTTCCTTCTTTCTGTCGGTCTCCTTGGCCCTTCATTCTTTCTGTCGGTCTCCTTGGCCCTTCCTTCTTTCTGTCGGTCTCCTTGGCCTTCATTCTTTCTGTCGGTCTCCTTGGCCCTTCATTCTTTCTGTCGGTCTCCTTGGCCCTTCCTTCTTTCTGTCGGTCTCCTTGGCCCTTCATTCTTTCTGTCGGTCTCCTTGGCCCTTCATTTTTTCTGTCGGTCTCCTTGGTCCTTCCTTCTTTCTGTCGGTCTTCTTGGCCCTTCATTCTTTCTATCGGTCTCCTTGGCCCTTCATTCTTTCTGTCGGTCTCCTTGGTCCTTCCTTCTTTAATCGGTCTCCTTGGCCCTTCATTCTTTCTGTCGGTCTCCTTGGCCCTTCATTCTTTCTGTCGGTCTCCTTGGTCCTTCCTTCTTTCTGTCGGTCTCCTTGGCCCATTTTTCTTTATGTCGGTCTCCTTGGCCCTTCCTTCTTTCTGTCGGTCTCCTTGGCCCTTCATTCTTTCTGTCGGTCTCCTTGGCCCTTCATTTTTACTGTCGGTCTCCTTGGTCCTTCCTTCTTTCTGTCGGTCTCCTTAGCCCTTCATTCTTTCTGTCGGTCTCCTTGGCCCTTCATTCTTTCTGTCGGTCTCCTTGGCCCTTCATTCTTTCTGTCGGTCTCCTTGGCCCTTCATCTTTCTGTCGGTCTCCTTGGCCCTTCATTCTTTCTGTCGGTCTCCTTGGCCCTTCATTCTTTCTGTCGGTCTCCTTGGCCCTTCATTCTTTCTGTCGGTCTCCTTGGCCCTTCATTCTTTCTGTCGGTCTCCTTGGCCCTTCATTTTTTCTATCGGTCTCCTTGGTCCTTCCTTCTTTCTGTCGGTCTCCTTGGCCCTTCATTCTTTCTGTCGGTCTCCTTGGCCCTTCATTTTTTCTATCGGTCTCCTTGGTCCTTCCTTCTTTCTGTCGGTCTCCTTGGCCCTTCCTTCTTTCTGTCGGTCTACTTGGCCCTTCATTCTTTCTGTCGGTCTCCTTGGCCCTTCCTTCTTTCTGTCGGTCTCCTTGGCCCTTCATTCTTTCTGTCGGTCTCCTTGGCCCTTCATTCTTTCTGTCGGTCTCCTTGGCCCTTCCTTCTTTCTGTCGGTCTCCTTGGCCCTTCATTCTTTCTGTCGGTCTCCTTGGCTCTTCATTTTTTCTGTCGGTCTCCTTGGTCTTTCCTTCTTTCTGTCGGTCTCCTTGGCCCTTCATTCTTTCTGTCGGTCTCCTTGGTCCTTCCTTCTTTCTGTCGGTCTCCTTGTCCCTTCATTCTTTCTGTCGGTCTCCTTGGCCCTTCATTTTTTCTGTCGGTCTCCTTGGCCCTTCCTTCTTTCTGTCGGTCTCCTTGGCCCTTCATTATTTCTGTCGGTCTCCTTGGGCCTTCATTCTTTCTGTCGGTCTCCTTAGCACTTCATTCTTTCTGTCGGTCTCCTTGGCCCTTCATTCTTTCTGTCGGTCTCCTTGGCCCTTCATTCTTTCTGTCGGTCTCCTTCGTCCTTCCCACTTTCTGTCGGTCTCCTTGGCCCTTCATTTTTTCTGTCGGTCTCCTTGGTCCTTCCTTCTTTCTGTCGGTCTCCTTGGCCCTTCATTCTTTCTGTCGGTCTCCTTGGCTCATCATTTTTTCTGTCGGTCTCCTTGGTCTTCCTTCTTCTGTTGTCTTCTTGGCCCTTCATTCTTTCTATCGGTCTCCTTGGCCCTTCATTCTTTCTGTCGGTCTCCTTGGTCCTTCCTTCTTTAATCGGTCTCCTTGGCCCTTCATTTTTTCTGTCGGTCTCCTTGGCCCTTCATTCTTTCTGTCGGTCTCCTTGGTCCTTCCTTCTTTCTGTCGGTCTCCTTGGCCCATTTTTCTTTATGTCGGTCTCCTTGGCCCTTCCTTCTTTCTGTCGGTCTCCTTGGCCCTTCATTCTTTCTGTCGGTCTCCTTGGCCTTTAATTCTTTCTGTCGGTCTCCTTGGCCCTTCCTTCTTTCTGTCGGTCTCCTTGGCCCTTCCTTCTTTCTGTCGGTCTCCTTGGCCCTTCATTCTTTCTGTCGGTCTCCTTGGCCCTTCATTCTTTCTGTCGGTCTCCTTGGCCCTTCATTCTTCTGTCGGTCTCCTTGGTCCTTCCTTCTTTCTGTCGGTCTCCTTGGCCCTTCATTCTTTCTGTCGGTCTCCTTGGCTCTTCCTTCTTTCTGTCAGTCTCCTTGGCCCTTCCTTCTTTCTGTCGGTCTCCTTGGCCCTTCCTTCTTTCTGTCGGTCTCCTTGGCCCTTCATTCTTTCTGTCGGTCTCCTTGGCCCTTCCTTCTTTCTGTCGGTCTCCTTGGTCCTTCCTTCTTTCTGTCGGTCTCCTTGGCCCTTCATTCTTTCTGTCGGTCTCCTTGGCCCTTCCTTCTTTCTGATGGTCTCCTTGGTCCTTCCTTCTTTGTGTCGGTCTTCTTGGCCCTTCATTCTTTCTATCGGTCTCCTTGGCCCTTCATTCTTTCTGTCGGTCTCCTTGGTCCTTCCTTCTTTCTGTCGGTCTCCTTGGCCCTTCATTCTTTCTGTCGGTCTCCTTGGCCCTTCATTCTCTCTGTCGGTCTCCTTGGCCCTTCATTCTTTCTGTCGGTCTCCTTGGCCTTTAATTCTTTCTGTCGGTCTCCTTGGCCCTTCCTTCTTTCTGTCGGTCTCCTTGGCCCTTCCTTCTTTCTGTCGGTCTACTTGGCCCTTCATTCTTTCTGTCGGTCTCCTTGGCCCTTCATTCTTTCTTTCGGTCTCCTTGGCCCTTCATTCTTTCTGTCGGTCTCCTTGGTCCTTCCTTCTTTCTGTCGGTCTCCTTGGCCCTTCATTCTTTCTGTCGGTCTCCTTGGCCCTTCCTTCTTTCTGTCAGTCTCCTTGGCCCTTCCTTCTTTCTGTCGGTCTCCTTGGCCCTTCATTCTTTCTGTCGGTCTCCTTGGCCCTTCATTTTTACTGTCGGTCTCCTTGGTCCTTCCTTCTTTCTGTCGGTCTCCTTAGCCCTTCATTCTTTCTGTCGGTCTCCTTGGCCCTTCATTCTTTCTGTCGGTCTCCTTGGCCCTTCATTCTTTCTGTCGGTCTCCTTGGCCCTTCATCTTTCTGTCGGTCTCCTTGGCCCTTCATTCTTTCTGTCGGTCTCCTTGGCCCTTCATTCTTTCTGTCGGTCTCCTTGGCCCTTCATTCTTTCTGTCGGTCTCCTTGGCCCTTCATTCTTTCTGTCGGTCTCCTTGGCCCTTCATTTTTTCTATCGGTCTCCTTGGTCCTTCCTTCTTTCTGTCGGTCTCCTTGGCCCTTCATTCTTTCTGTCGGTCTCCTTGGCCCTTCATTTTTTCTATCGGTCTCCTTGGTCCTTCCTTCTTTCTGTCGGTCTCCTTGGCCCTTCCTTCTTTCTGTCGGTCTCCTTGGCCCTTCATTCTTTCTGTCGGTCTCCTTGGCCCTTCCTTCTTTCTGTCGGTCTCCTTGGCCCTTCATTCTTTCTGTCGGTCTCCTTGGCCCTCCTTCTTTCTGTCGGTCTCTTGCCCTTCACTTCTGTCGGTCTCCTGGCCCTTCATTCTTTCTGTCGGTCTCCTTGGCCCTTCCTTCTTTCTGTCGGTCTCCTTGGCCCTTCATTCTTTCTGTCGGTCTCCTTGGCTCTTCATTTTTTCTGTCGGTCTCCTTGGCCCTTCTTTCTGTCGGTCTTCTTGGCCCTTCATTCTTTCTATCGGTCTCCTTGGCCCTTCATTCTTTCTGTCGGTCTCCTTGGTCCTTCCTTCTTTAATCGGTCTCCTTGGCCCTCATTCTTTCTGTCGGTCTCTTGGCCCTTCATTCTTTCTGTCGGTCTCCTTGGTCCTTCTTTTGTCGGTCTCCTTGGCCCATTTTCTTTATTCGGTCTCCTTGGCCCTTCCTTCTTTCTGTCGTCTCCTTGGCCCTTCATTCTTTGTCGGTCTCTTGGCCCTTCATTTTTTCTGTCGGTCTCCTTGGTCCTTCCTTCTTTCTGTCGGTCTCCTTAGCCCTTCATTCTTTCTGTCGGTCTCCTTGGCCCTTCATTCTTTCTGTCGGTCTCCTTGGCCCTTCATTCTTTCTGTCGGTCTCCTTGGCCCTTCATTCTTTCTGTCGGTCTCCTTGGCCCTTCATTCTTTCTGTCGGTCTCCTTGGCCCTTCATTCTTTCTGTCGGTCTCCTTGGCCCTTCATTCTTTCTGTCGGTCTCCTTGGCCCTTCATTCTTCTGTCGGTCTCCTCGGCCCTTCATTTTTTTATCGGTCTCCTTGGTCCTTCCTTCTTTCTGTCGGTCTCCTGGCCCTTCATTCTTTCTGTCGGTCTCCTTGCCCTTCATTTTCTATCGGTCTCCTTGGTCCTTCCTTCTTTCTGTCGGTCTCCTTGGCCCTTCCTTCTTTCTGTCGGTCTACTTGGCCCTTCATTCTTTCTGTCGGTCTCCTTGGCCCTTCTTCTTTCTGTCGATCTCCTTGGCCCTCATTCTTTCTGTCGGTCTCCTTGGCCCTTCATTCTTTCTATCGGTCTCCTTGGCCCTTCCTCTTCTGTCGGTCTCCTGGCCCTTCATTCTTTCTGTCGGTCTCCTTGGCTCTTCATTTTTCTGTCGGTCTCCTTGGTCTTTCCTTTCTTTCTGTCGGTCTCCTTGGCCCTTCACTCTTTCTGTCGGTCTCCTTGGCCCTCATTCTTTCTGTCGGTCTCCTTGGTCTTCCTTCTTTCTGTCGGTCTTTGGCCCTTCACTCTTCTGTCGGTCTCCTGTTGGCCCTTCATTTTTCTGTCGGTCTCCTTGGCCTTCCTTCTTTCTGTCGTCTCCTTGGCCCTTCATTTCTGTCGGTCTCCTTGGCCCTTCATTCTTTCTGTCGGTCTCCTTGGCCCTTCATTCTTTCTGTCGGTCTCCTTGGCCCTTCATTCTTTCTGTCGGTCTCCTTGGCCCTTCATTCTTTCTGTCGGTCTCCTTCGTCCTTCCTTCTTTCTGTCGGTCTCCTTGGCCCTTCATTTTTTCTGTCGGTCTCCTTGGTCCTTCCTTCTTTCTGTCGGTCTCCTTGGTCCTTCATTCTTTCTGTCGGTCTCCTTGGCCATCATTCTTTTGTCGGTTCCTTGGCCCTTCATTCTTTCTGTCGGTCTCCTTGGCCCTTCATTCTTTCTGTCGGTCTCCTTGGCCCTTCATTCTTTCTGTCGGTCTCCTTGGCCCTTCATTCTTTCTGTCGGTCTCCTTGGCCCTTCATTCTTTCTGTCGGTCTCCTTGGCCCTTCATTCTTTCTGTCGGTCTCCTTGGCCTTCATTCTTTCTGTCGGTCTCCTTGGCCCTTCCTTCTTTCTGTCGGTCTCCTTGGCCCTTCATTCTTTCTGTCGGTCTCCTTGGCCCTTCCTTCTTTCTGTCGGTCTCCTTGGCCCTTCCTTCTTTCTGTCGGTCTCCTTGGTCCTTCCTTCTTTCTGTCGGTCTCCTTGGCCCTTCATTCTTTCTGTCGGTCTCCTTGGCCCTTCCTTCTTTCTGTCGGTCTCCTTGGTCCTTCCTTCTTTCTGTCGGTCTCCTTGGCCCTTCATTCATTCTGTCGGTCTCCTTGGCCCTTCATTCTTTCTGTCGGTCTCCTTGGCCCTTCATTCTTTCTGTCGGTCTCCTTGGCCCTTCATTCTTTCTGTCGGTCTCCTTGGCCCTTCCTTCTTCTGTCGGTCTCCTTGGCCCTTCCTCTTCTGCGGTCTCCTTGGCCCTTCCTTCTTTCTGTCGGTCTCCTGGCCCTTCCTTCTTTCTGTCGGTCTCCTTGGTCCTTCCTTCTTTCTGTCGGTCTCCTTGGCCCTTCACTCTTTCTGTCGGTCTCCTTGGCCCTTCATCTTCTGTCG
>NC_043021.1:28788674-28826174 GCF_006345805.1 Octopus sinensis
CATTTTCGAACCTAAAAACATGTGGAAATTTAGTGATTTCTTTGATAAATATAAGCTTATTATCAATCATTTAACATATATTCAGCTAAGAGATCACTAAAGTTTTTGTTGTTTTTGAAGTACACATATGCAATATTTTGACATTTTCTAACCTGAAAACTTTTACGAATTTAGTGATTTCTTTGATTAATATAAGCTGATTATCATTCAATTAACTTATATTTAGCTAAGAGATCACTAAATTTTTTGTTGTTTTTCAAGTACACATATGCAATATTTTGACATTTTCTAACCTGAAAACATTTGCGAATTTAGTGATTTCTTTGACAAATTTAAGCTTATTATCAATCATTTAACTTATATTAAGCTAAGAGATCACAAAATTTTTTGTTGTTTTTCAAGTACACATATGCAATATTTTGACATTCTCTATTCTGAAAACTTTTGCGAATTTACTGATTTCTTTGAAAAATATAAGCCCCATTATCAATCAATTAACTTTTATTTAGCTAAGAGATCAATAAATTTTTTGTTGTTTTTCAAGTACACACATGCAATATTTTGACATTTTCTAACCTGAAAACTTTTGCGAATTTAGTGATTTCTTTGATAAATATAAGCCCATTATTAATCAGTTAACTTATATTTAGCTTAGAGAACACTAAATTTTTTGTTGTTTTTCAAGTTCACATATGCAATATTTTGACATTTTCTAACCTGAAAACTTTTGCGAATTTAGTGATTTCTTGGATAAATATAAGCTTATTATCAATCATTTAACTTATATTAAGCTATGAGATCACTAAATTTTTTGTTGTTTTTCAAGTACACATATGCTATATTTTGAAATTTTACAACCTGAAAACTTTGCGATTTTAGTAATCTCTTGGATATATATAAGCTTTTTATTAATCAGTTAACTAAGAGATCAATAAATTTTTTGTTGTTTTTCAAGTACATATATGCAATATTTTGACGATTTATAACCTGAAAACTTTTGAGATTTTAGTGATCTCTTGGATAAATATAAGCTTTTTATCAATCAGTTAACTTATATTTAGCTAAGAGATAACTAAATTTTTTGTTGTTTTTCAAGTACATATGTGCAATATTTTGAAACTTTATCACCTGAAAACTTTTGAGATTTTAGTGATCTCCTGGATAAATATAAGCTTTTAATCAATCAGTTAACTTATTGTTAACTAAAATATCAATAAATATTTTGTTGATTTCAAGTACACATATGCAATAATTTGACATTTTATAACCTGAAAACTTTTGCGATTGTAGTGATCTATTGGATAAATATAAGCTTTTTATCAATGAAGAGATCACTAAATTTTTTGTGGTTTTTCAAGTACACATATGCAATATTTTGACATTTTATAACCTGAAAACTTTTGAGATTTTAGTGATCTCTTGGATAAATATAAGCTTTTTATCAATCAGTTAACTTATATTTAGCTAAGAGATCACCAAATTCTTTGTAGTTTTTCATGTATACATATGCAATATTTTCACATTTTCTAACCTGAAAACTTTTTGAGATTTTAGTGATCTCTTGGATAAATATAAGCTTTTATCAATCATTTACTCATATTTAGCTAAGAGATCACTAAATTTTTTGTTGTTTTTTTAGTACACATATGCAAATTTTGACAATTTTCTAACCTGAATTTTGCGAATTTAGTGATTTCTTTGATAAATATAAGCTTATTATCAATCATGTAACTCATATTTAGCTAAGAGATCACTAAATTTTTGTTGTTTTTCAAGTACACATATGCAATATTTTGACATTTTCTAACCTGAAAACTTTTGCGATTTTAGTGATCTTTTTATCAATCAGTTAACTATATTTATAGCTAAGAGATGACTAAATTTTTTGTTGTTTTTCAAGTACACATATTTTGACATTTTTTAACCTGAAAACTTTTGCGATTTTAGTGATCTCTTCGATAAATATAAGCTTTTTATCAATCAGTTAACTTATATCTAGCTAAGAGATCACTAAATTTTTTGTTGTTTTTCAAGT
Source organism: Octopus sinensis (assembly GCF_006345805.1). Classification (NCBI taxonomy): domain Eukaryota; kingdom Metazoa; phylum Mollusca; class Cephalopoda; order Octopoda; family Octopodidae; genus Octopus; species Octopus sinensis. The sequence continues at coordinate 28,790,710 of NC_043021.1, forward strand.
ACACATATGCAATATTTGACATTTTACAACCTGAAAACGTTGCGATTTTAGTAATCTCTTGATAAATATAAGCTTTTTATCAATCAGTAACTAAGAGATCACTAAATTTTTTGTTGTTTTTCAAGTACACATATGCAATATTTTGACATTTTATAACCTGAAAACTTTTAGATTTTAGTGATCTCTTGGATAATATAAGCTTTTTATCAATCAGTTAACTTATATTTAGCTAAGAGATCACTAAATATTTTGTAGTTTTTTTCTGTATATACATATGCAATATTTTGACATTTTCTAACACTGAAAACGTTTTAGATTTTAGTGATCTCTTGGATAAATATAAGCTTTTTATCAATCAGTTAACTAATAGATCACTAAATTTTTTTTTGTTTTTTTAAGTACAACATATGCAATATTTTGACATTTTCTAACCTGAAAACTTTTGCGAATTTAGTGATCTCTTGGATAAATATAAGCTTATTATCAATCAGTTAACTTATATTTAGCTAAGAGATGACTAAATTTTTTGTTGTTTTTCAAGTACACATATTTTGACATTTTTTAACCTGAAAACTTTTGCGATTTTAGTGATCTCTTGGATAAATATAAGCTTTTTATCAATCATTTAACTTATATTTAGCTAAGAGATCACTAAATTTTTTGTTGTTTTTCGAGTACACATATGCATTATTTTGACATTTTCTAACCTTAAAACTTTTGCGATTTTAGTGATCTCTTGGATAGATATAAGCTTTTTATCAATCAGGTAACTTATATTTAGCTAAGAGATCACTAAATTTTTTGTTGTTTCTCAAGTACACATATACAACATTTTGACATTTTCTAACTTGAAAACTTTTGCGATTTTAGTGCTCTCTTGGATAAATATAAGCTTTTTTTTCAATAGGTTGACTTATATTTAATTCAAAATCACTAAATTTTTTGTTGTTTTTCAGTACACATATGCAATATTTTGACATTTTATAACCTGAAAACTTTTGCGATTTTAGTGATCTCTTGGATACATATAAGCTTTTTATCAATCAGTTAACTTATATTAGCTAATGAGATCACTAAATTTTTTGTTGTTTTTCAAGTACAGATATGCATATTTTGAAATTTACAACCTGAAAACTTTGCGATTTTAGTAATCTCTTGGATATATATAAGTTTTTATCAATCAGTTTAACTAAAGATCACTAAATTTTTTGTGGGTTTTTCAGTACATATATGCAATATTTTGACGATTTATAACCTGAAAACTCTTGAGATTTTAGTGATCTCTTGGATAAATATAAGCTTTTTATCAATCAGTTAACTTATATTTAGCTAAGAGATAACTAAATTTTTTGTTGTTTTTCAAGTACATATGTGCAATATTTTTACGATTTATAACCTGAAAACTTTTGAGATTTTAGTGATCTCTTGGATAAATATAAGCTTTTTATCAATCAGTTAACTTATATTTAGCTAAGAGATCACCAAATTCTTTGTAGTTTTTCATGTATACATATGCAATATTTTCACATTTTCTAACCTGAAAACTTTTGAGATTTTAGTGATCTCTTGGATAAATATAAGCTTTTTATCAATCATTTAACTCATATTTAGCTAAGAGATCACTAAATTTTTTGTTGTTTTTTAAGTACACATATGCAACATTTTGACATTTTCTAACCTGAAAATTTTGCGAATTTAGTGATTTCTTTGATAAAAATGAGCTTATTATCAATCATTTAACTCATATTTAGCTAAGAGATCACTAAATTTTTTGTTGTTTTTCAAGTACACATATGCAATATTTTGACATTTTCTAACCTGAAAACTTTGCGATTTTAGTGATCTTATTATCATCAGTTAACTTATTTAGCTAAGAGATGACTAAATTTTTTGTTGTTTTTCAAGTACACATATTTTGACATTTTTTAACCTGAAATCTTTTGCGATTTTAGTGATCTCTTAGATAAATATAAGCTTTTTATCAATCAGTTAACTTATATCTAGCTAAGAGATCACTAAATTTTTTGTTGTTTTTCAAGTACACATATGCAATATTTTGACATTTTACAACCTGAAAACGTTGCGATTTTAGTAATCTCTTGGATAAATATAAGCTTTTTATCAATCAGTTAACTAAGAGGTCACTAAATTTATTGTTGTTTTTCAAGTACACATATGCAATATTTTGACAATTTGTAACCTGAAAACTTTTGAGATTTTAGTGATCTCTTGGATAAATATAAGCTTTTTATCAATCAGTTAACATATATTTAGCTAAGAGATCACTAAATTTTTTGTTGTTTTTCAAGTACACATATTTTGACATTTTTTAACCTGAAAAACTTTGCGATTTTAGTGATCTCTTGGATAAATATAAGCTTTTTATCAATCAGTTAACTTATATTTAGCTAAGAGATCACTAAATTTTTTGTTGTTTTTCAAGTACACATATGCAATATTTTGACATTTTACAACCTGAAAGCTTTGCGATTTTAGTAATCTCTTGGATATATATAAGCTTTTTATCAATCAGTAAACTAAGAGATCACTAAATTTTTTGTTGTTTTTCAAGTACACATATGCAATATTTTGACAATTTATAACCTGAAAACTTTTGAGATTTTAGTGATCTCTTGGATAAATATAAGCTTTTTATCAATCAGTTAACTTATATTTAGCTAAGAGATCACTAAATATTTTGTAGTTTTTCATGTATACATATGCAATATTTTGACATTTTCTAACCTGAAAACGTTTTAGATTTTAGTGATCTCTTGGATAAATATAAGCTTTTTATCAATCAGTTAACTAAAAGATCACTAAATTTTTTGTTGTTTTTCAATTACACATATGCAATATTTTGACATTTTATAACCTGAAAACTTTTGAGATTTTAGTGATCTCTTGGATAAATATAAGATTTTTATCAATCAGTTAACTTATATTTAGCTAAGAGATCACCAAATTTTTTGTAGTTTTTCATGTATACATATGCAATATTTTGACATTTTCTAACCTGAAAACTTTTGAGATTTTAGTGATTTCTTGGATAAATATAAGCTTTTTATCAATCAGTTAACTAAGAGATCACTAAATTTTTTGTTGTTTTTCAAGTAGACATATGCAATATTTTGACATTTTCTAACCTGAAAACTTTTGCGATTTTAGTGATCTCTTGGATAAATATAAGCTCATTATCAATCAGTTAACTTATATTTAGCTAAGAGATGACTAAATTTTTTGTTGTTTTTCAAGAACACATATTTTGACATTTTTTAACCTGAAAACTTTTGCGATTTTAGTGATCACTTGGATAAGTATAAGCTTTTTATCAATCAGTTAACTTATATTTAGCTAAGAGATCACTCTATTTTTTGTTGTTTTTCAAGTACACATATGCATTATTTTGACATTTTATAACCTGAAAACATTTGAGATTTTAGTGATCTCTTGGATAAATATAAGCTTTTTATCAATCAGTTAACATATATTTAGCTAAGAGATCACTAAATTTTTTGGTGTTTTTCAAGTACACATATGCAATATTTTGACATTTTCTAACCTTAAAACTTTTGCGATTTTAGTGATCTCTTGGATAGATATAAGCTTTTTATCAATCAGGTAACTTATATTTAGCTAAGAGATCACTAAATTTTTTGTTGTTTTTCAAGTACACATATACAACATTTTGACATTTTCTAACTTGAAAACTTTTGCGATTTTAGTGATCTCTTGGATAAATATAAGCTTTTTTTCAATAGGTTGACTTATATTTAATTTAAAAATCACTAAATTTTTTGTTGTTTTTCAAGTACACATATGCAATATTTTGACATTTTATAACCTGAAAACTTTTGCGATTTTAGTGATCTCTTGGATACATATAAGCTTTTTATCAATCAGTTAACTTATATTAAGCTATGAGATCACTAAATTTTTTGTTGTTTTTCAAGTACAGATATGCAATATTTTGAAATTTTACAACCTGAAAACTTTGCGATTTTAGTAATCTCTTGGATATATATAAGCTTTTTATCAATCAGTTAACTAAGAGATCACTAAATTTTTTGTTGTTTTTCAAGTACATATATGCAATATTTTGACGATTTATAACCTGAAAACTCTTGAGATTTTAGTGATCTCTTGGATAAATATAAGCTTTTTATCAATCAGTTAACTTATATTTAGCTAAGAGATAACTAAATTTTTTGTTGTTTTTCAAGTACATATGTGCAATATTTTGACGATTTATAACCTGAAAACTTTTGAGATTTTAGTGATCTCTTGGATAAATATAAGCTTTTTATCAATCAGTTAACTTATATTTAGCTAAGAGATCACCAAATTCTTTGTAGTTTTTCATGTATACATATGCAATATTTTCACATTTTCTAACCTGAAAACGTTTGAGATTTTAGTGATCTCTTGGATAAATATAAGCTTTTTATCAATCATTTAACTCATATTTAGCTAAGAGATCACTAAATTTTTTGTTGTTTTTTAAGTACACATATGCAACATTTTGACATTTTCTAAACTGAAAATTTTGCGAATTTAGTGATTTCTTTGATAAATATAAGCTTATTATCAATCATTTAACTCATATTTAGCTAAGAGATCACTAAATTTTTTGTTGTTTTTCAAGTACACATATGCAATATTTTGACATTTTCTAACCTGAAAACTTTTGCGATTTTAGTGATCTTATTATCATTCAGTTAACTTATATTTAGCAGAGAGATGACTAAATTTTTTGTTGTTTTTCAAGTACACATATTTTGACATTTTTTAACCTGAAAAACTTTGCGATTTTAGTGATCTCTTGGATAAATATAAGCTTTTTATCAATCAGTTAACTTATATTTAGCTAAGAGATCACTAAATTTTTTGTTGTTTTTGAAGTACACATATGCAATATTTTGACATTTTACAACCTGAAAACTTTGCGATTTTAGTAATCTCTTGGATATATATAAGCTTTTTATCAATCAGTAAACTAAGAGATCACTAAATTTTTTGTTGTTTTTCAAGTACACATATGCAATATTTTGACAATTTATAACCTGAAAACTTTTGAGATTTTAGTGATCTCTTGGATAAATATAAGCTTTTTATCAATCAGTTAACTTATATTTAGCTAAGAGATCACTAAATATTTTGTAGTTTTTCACGTATACATATGCAATATTTTGACATTTTCTAACCTGAAAACGTTTTAGATTTTAGTGATCTTTTGGATAAATATAAGCTTTTTATCAATCAGTTAACTAAAAGATCACTAAATTTTTTGTTGTTTTTCAATTACACATATGCAATATTTTGACATTTTATAACCTGAAAACTTTTGAGATTTTAGTGATCCCTTGGATAAATATAAGATTTTTATCAATCAGTTAACTTATATTTAGCTAAGAGATCACCAAATTTTTTGTAGTTTTTCAAGTACACATATTTTGACATATTTTAACCTGAAAACTTTTGCGATTTTAGTGATCACTTGGATAAGTATAAGCTTTTTATCAATCAGTTAACTTATATTTAGCTAAGAGATCACCAAATTCTTTGTAGTTTTTCATGTATACATATGCAATATTTTCACATTTTCTAACCTGAAAACTTTTGAGATTTTAGTGATCTCTTGGATAAATATAAGCTTTTTATCAATCAGTTAACATATATTTAGCTAAGAGATCACTAAATTTTTTGGTGTTTTTCAAGTACACATATGCAATATTTTGACATTTTCTAACCTTAAAACTTTTGCGATTTTAGTGATCTCTTGGATAGATATAAGCTTTTTATCAATCAGGTAACGTATATTTAGCTAAGAGATCACTAAATTTTTTGGTTGTTTTCAAGTACACATATACAACATTTTGACATTTTCTAACTTGAAAACTTTTGCGATTTTAGTGATCTCTTGGATAAATATAAGCTTTTTTTCAATAGGTTGACTTATATTTAATTCAAAAATCACTAAATTTTTTGTTGTTTTTCAAGTACACATATGCAATATTTTGACATTTTATAACCTGAAAACTTTTGCGATTTTAGTGATCTCTTGGATACATATAAGCTTTTTATCAATCAGTTAACTTATATTAAGCTATGAGATCACTAAATTCATTGTTGTTTTTCAAGTACAGATATGCAATATTTTGAAATTTTACAACCTGAAAACTTTGCGATTTTAGTAATCTCTTGGATATATATAAGCTTTTTATCAATCAGTTAACTAAGAGATCACTAAATTTTTTGTTGTTTTTCAAGTACATATATGCAATATTTTGACGATTTATAACCTGAAAACTCTTGAGATTTTAGTGATCTCTTGGATAAATATAAGCTTTTTATCAATCAGTTAACTTATATTTAGCTAAGAGAGAACTAATTTTTTTGTTGTTTTTCAAGTACATATGTGCAATATTTTGACGATTTATAACCTGAAAACTTTTGAGATTTTAGTGATCTCTTGGATAAATATAAGCTTTTTATCAATCAGTTAACATATATTTAGCTAAGAGATCACCAAATTCTTTGTAGTTTTTCATGTATACATATGCAATATTTTCACATTTTCTAACCTGAAAACTTTTGAGATTTTAGTGATCTCTTGGATAAATATAAGCTTTTTATCAATCATTTAACTCATATTTAGCTAAGAGATCACTAAATTTTTTGTTGTTTTTAATACACATATGCAACATTTTGACATTTTCTAACCTGAAAATTTTGCGAATTTAGTGATTTCTTTGATAAATATAAGCTTATTATCCAATCATTTAACTCATATTTAGCTAAGAGATCACTAAATTTTTTGTTGTTTTTCAAGTACACATATGCAATATTTTGACATTTTCTAACCTGAAAACTTTTGCGATTTTAGTGATCTTATTATCAATCAGTTAACTTATATTTAGCTAAGAGATGACTAAATTTTTTGTTGTTTTTCAAGTACACATATTTTGACATTTTTTAACCTGAAATCTTTTGCGATTTTAGTGATCTCTTAGATAAATATAAGCTTTTTATCAATCAGTTAACTTATATCTAGCTAAGAGATCACTAAATATTTTGTTGTTTTTCAAGTACACATATGCAATATTTTGACATTTTACAACCTGAAAACGTTGCGATTTTAGTAATCTCTTGGATAAATATAAGCTTTTTATCAATCAGTTAACTAAGAGGTCACTAAATTTATTGTTGTTTTTCAAGTACACATATGCAATATTTTGACAATTTGTAACCTGAAAACTTTTGAGATTTTAGTGATCTCTTGGATAAATATAAGCTTTTTATCAATCAGTTAACATATATTTAGCTAAGAGATCACTAAATTTTTTGTTGTTTTTCAAGTACACATATTTTGACATTTTTTAACCTGAAAAACTTTGCGATTTTAGTGATCTCTTGGATAAATATAAGCTTTTTATCAATCAGTTAACTTATATTTAGCTAAGAGATCACTAAATTTTTTGTTGTTTTTCAAGTACACATATGCAATATTTTGACATTTTACAACCTGAAAACTTTGCGATTTTAGTAATCTCTTGGATATATATAAGCTTTTTATCAATCAGTAAACTAAGAGATCACTAAATTTTTTGTTGTTTTTCAAGTACACATATGCAATATTTTGACAATTTATAACCTGAAAACTTTTGAGATTTTAGTGATCTCTTGGATAAATATAAGATTTTTATCAATCAGTTAACTTATATTTAGCTAAGAGATCACCAAATTTTTTGTAGTTTTTCATGTATACATATGCAATATTTTGACATTTTCTAACCTGAAAACTTCTGAGATTTTAGTGATTTCTTGGATAAATATAAGCTTTTTATCAATCAGTTAACCAAGAGATCACTAAATTTTTTGTTGTTTTTCAAGTAGACATATGCAATATTTTGACATTTTCTAACCTGAAAACTTTTGCGATTTTAGTGATCTCTTGGATAAATATAAGCTTATTATCAATCAGTTAACTTATATTTAGCTAAGAGATGACTAAATTTTTTGTTGTTTTTCAAGTACACATATTTTGACATTTTTTAACCTGAAAACTTTTGCGATTTTAGTGATCACTTGGATAAGTATAAGCTTTTTATCAATCAGTTAACTTATATTTAGCTAAGAGATCACTATATTTTTTGTAGTTTTTCAAGTACACATATGCATTATTTTGACATTTTATAACCTGAAAACATTTGAGATTTTAGTGATCTCTTAGATAAATATAAGCTTTTTATCAATCAGTTAACATATATTTAGCTAAGAGATCACTAAATTTTTTGGTGTTTTTCAAGTACACATATGCAATATTTTGACATTTTCTAACCTTAAAACTTTTGCGATTTTAGTGATCTCTTGGATAGATATAAGCTTTTTATCAATCAGGTAACTTATATTTAGCTAAGAGATCACTAAATTTTTTGTTGTTTTTCAAGTACACATATACAACATTTTGACATTTTCTAACTTGAAAACTTTTGCGATTTTAGTGATCTCTTGGATAAATATAAGCTTTTTTTCAATAGGTTGACTTATATTTAATTCAAAAATCACTAAATTTTTTGTTGTTTTTCAAGTACACATATGCAATATTTTGACATTTTATAACCTGAAAACTTTTGCGATTTTAGTGATCTCTTGGATACATATAAGCTTTTTATCAATCAGTTAACTTATATCTAGCGAAGAGATCACTAAGTTTTTTGTTGTTTTACAAGTACACATTTGCAATATTTTGACATTTTACAACCTGAAAACTTTGCGATTTTAGTAATCTCTTGGATATATACAAGCTTTTTATGAATCAGTAAACTAAGAGATCACTAAATTTTTTGTTGTTTTTCAAGTACACATATGCAATATTTTGACAATTTATAACCTGAAAACTTTTGAGATTTTAGTGATTTCTTGGATAAATATAAGCTTTTTATCAATCAGGTAACTTAAATTTAGCTAAGAGATCACTAAATTTTTTGTTGTTTTTCAAGTACACATATGCAACATTTTGACATTTTCTAACTTGAAAACTTTTGCGATTTTAGTGATCTCTTGGATAAATATAAGCTTTTTTTCAATCAGTTGACTTATATTTAATTAAAAAAATCACTAAATTTTTTGTTGTTTTTCAAGTACACATATGCAATATTTTGACATTTTATAACCTGAAAACTTTGCGATTTTAGTAATCTTTTGGATATATATAAGCTTTTTATCAATCAGTAAACTAAGAGATCACTAAATTTTTTGTTGTTTTTCAAGGAAACATAGGCAATATTTTGACAATTTATAACCTGAAAACTTTTGAGATTTTAGTGATTTCTTCGATAAATATAAGCTTTTTATCAATCAGTTAACTTATATTTAGCTAAGTGATCACTAAATTTTTTGTAGTTTTTCATGTATACATATGCAATATTTTGACATTTTCTAACCTGAAAACTTTTTAGATTTTAGTGATCTCTTGGATAAATATAAGCTTTTTATCAATCAGTTAACTTATATTTTAGCTAAGAGATCAGCAAATGATTTGTTGTTTTTGAAGTACACATATGCAATATTTTGACATTTTCTAACCTGAAAACTTTTGCAATTTTAGTGATCTCTTGGATAAACATAAGCTTATTATCAATCAGTTAACTTATATTTAGCTAAGAGATGACTAAATTTTTTGTTGTTTTTCAAGTACACATATTTTGACATTTTTTAACCTGAAAACTTTTGCGATTTTAGTGAACTCTTGGATAAATATAAGCATTTTATCAATCAGTTAACTTATATTTAGCTAAGAGATCACTAAATTTTTTGTAGTTTTTCAAGTACACATATGCAATATTTTGACATTTTACAACCTGAAAACTTTGCGATTTTAGTAATCTCATGGATAAATATAAACTTTTTATCAATCAGTTAACTAAGAGATCAGTAAATTTTTTGTTGTGTTCCAAGTACACATATGCAATATTTTGACATTTTATAACCTGAAAACTTTTGAGATTTTAGTGATCTCTTGGATAAATATAAGCTTTTTATCAATCAGTTAACTCATATTTAGCTAAGAGATCACCAAATTTTTTGTAGTTTTTTATGTATACATATGCAATATTTTGACATTTTCTAACCTGAAAACTTTTGAGATTTTAGTGATCTCTTGGATAAATATAAGCTTTTTATCAATCAGTTAACTTATATTTAGCTAAGAGATCACTAAATTTTTTTGTTGTTTTTCAAGTACACATATGCAATATTTTGACATTTTATAACCTGAAAACTTTTGCGATTTTAGTGATCTCTTGGATAAATATAAGCTTTTTATCAATCAGTTAACTAAGAGATCACTAAATATTTTGTTGTTTTTCAAGTACACATATGCAATATTTTGACATTTTCTAACCTGAAAACTTTTGCGATTTTAGTGATCTCTTGGATAAATATAAGCTTATTATCAATCAGTTAACTTATATTTAGCAAAGAGATGACTAAATTTTTTGTTGTTTTTCAAGTACACATATTTTGACATTTTTAACCTGAAAACTTTTGCGATTTTAGTGATCTCTTGGATAAATATAAGCTTTTTATCAATCAGTTAAGAGATCACTAAATTTTTTGTTGTTTTTGAAGTACACATATGCAATATTTTGACATTTTACAACCTGAAAACGTTGCGATTTTAGTAATCTCTTGGATAAATATAAGCTTTTTATCAATCAGTTAACTAAGAGGTCACTAATTTTTTTGTTGTTTTTCAAGTACACATATGCAATATTTTGACATTTTATAACCTGAAAACTTTTGAGATTTTAGTGATCTCTTGGATAAATATAAGCTTTTTATCAATCAGCTAACTTATATTTAGCTTAGAGATCACTAATTTTTTGTTGTTTTACATGTACACATATTTTGACATTATTTAACCTGAAAACTTTTGCGATTTTAGTGATCTCTTGGATAAATATAAGCTTTTTATCAATCAGTTAACTTATATTTAGCTAAGAGATCACTAAATTTTTTGTAGTTTCTCATGTATTCATATGCAATATTTTGACATTTTCTAACCTGAAAACTTTTTAGATTTTAGTGATCTCTTGTATAAATATAAGCTTTTTATAAATCAGTTAACTTATATTTTAGCTAAGAGATCACCAAATTTTTTGTTGTTTTTCAAGTACACATATGCAATATTTTGACATTTTCTAACCTGAAAACTTTTGCAATTTTAGTGATCTCTTGGATAAATATAAGCTTTTTATCATTAGTTTTAATTATATTGGTAAGAGATCACTAAATTTATTGTTGTTTTTCAAGTACAATATGCAATATTTTGACATTTTACAACCTGAATACTTTGCGATTTTAGTAATCTCAGGAAAATATAAGCTTTTATCAATCAAGTTAACTAAGAGTCACTAAATTTTTTGTTGTTTTTCAAGTACACATATGCAATATTTTGACATTTTATAACTGAAAATTGAGATTTTAGTGATCTCTTGGATAAATATAAGCTTTTTAATCAATCAGTTAACTTATATTTAGCTAAGAGATCACCAAATTTTTTGTAGTTTTTTATGTATACATATGCAATATTTTGACATTTTCTAACCTGAAAACTTTTGAGATTTTAGTGATCTCTTGGATAAATATATGCTTTTTATCAATCAGTTAACTTATATTTAGCTAAGAGATCACTAAATTTTTTTGTTGTTTTTCAAGTACACATATGCAATATTTTGACATTTTATAACCTGAAAACTTTTGCGATTTTAGTGATCTCTTGGATAAATATAAGCTTATTATCAATCAGTTAACTTATATTTAGCTAAGAGATGACTAAATTTTTTGTTGTTTTCAAGTACACATATTTTAACATTTTTTAACCTGAAAACTTTTGCGATTTTAGTGATCTCTTGGATAAATATAAGCTTTTTATAAATCAGTTAACTTATATTTTAGCTAAGAGATCACCAAATTTTTTGTTGTTTTTCAAGTACACATATGCAATATTTTGACATTTTCTAACCTGAAAACTTTTGCAATTTAGTGATCTTTGGATAAATATAAGCTTTTATCAATTAGTTAACTATATGTAGCTAAGAGATCACTAAATTTATTGTTTTTTTTCAAGTACACATATGCAATATTTTGACATTTTACACCTGAATACTTTGCGATTTTTTTTAGTAATCTAATGGATAAATATAAGATTTTTATCAATCAGTTAACTAAGAGATCACTAAATTTTTTTGTTTTTCAAGTACACATATTGCAATATTTTGACATTTTATAACCTGAAAAATTTGAGATATTAGTGATCTCTTGGAGATAAATAAGCTTTTTCTCAATCAGTTAACTTATATTTAACTAAGAGATCACCAAATTTTTTGTAGTTTTTTATGTATACATATGCAATATTTTGACATTTTCTAACCTGAAAACTTTTGAGATTTTAGTGATCTCTTGGATAAATATAAGCTTTTTATCAATCAGTTAACTTATATTTAGCTAAGAGATCACTAAATTTTTTTGTTGTTTTTCAAGTACACATATGCAATATTTTGACATTTTATAACCTGAAAACTTTTGCGATTTTAGTGATCTCTTGGATAAATATAAGCTTATTATCAATCAGTTAATTTATATTTAGCTAAGAGATGACTAAATTTTTTGTTGTTTTTCAAGTACACATATTTTGACATTTTTTAACCTGAAAACTTTTGCGATTTTAGTGATCTCTTGGATAAATATAAGCTTTTTATCAATCAGTAAACTTATATCTAGCTAAGAGATCACTAAATTCTTTGTTGTTTTTCAAGTACACATATGCAATATTTTGACATTTTCGAACCTAAAAACATGTGGAAATTTAGTGATTTCTTTGATAAATATAAGCTTATTATCAATCAGTTAACTTATATTTTAGCTAAGAGATCAGCAAATGATTTGTTGTTTTTCAAGTACACATATGCAATATTTTGACATTTTCTAACCTGAAAACTTTTGCAATTTTAGTGATCTCTTGGATAAAAACATAGTTATTACAATCATTTAACTTATATTTAGCTAAGAGATGACTAAATTTTTGTTGTTTTTCAAGTACTCATATTTTGACATTTTTTAACCTGAAAACTTTTGCGAGTTTTAGTGATCTCTTGGATAAATATAAGCTTTTTATCAATCAGTTAACTTATATTAGCTTAGAGATCACTAACTTTTTTGTTGTTTTCAAGTAGTACAATATGCAATATTTTGACATTTTGTAACCTGAAAACTTTTGCGATTTTAGTGATCTCTTGGATAAATATAAGCTTATTATCAATCAGTTAATTTATATTTAGCTAAGAGATGACTAAATTTATTGTTGTTTTTCAAGTACACATATGCAATATTTTGACATTTTAGAACCTGAATACTTTGCGATTTTAGTAATCTCATGGATAAATATAAGCTTTTTATCAATCAGTTAACTAAGAGATCACTAACTTTTTTGTTGTTTTTCAAGTACACATATGCAATATTTGAATTTATTTATAACCTGAAAACTTTTGAGATTTTAGTGATATCTTGGATAAATTAAGCTTTTTATCAATCAGTTAACTTATATTTAGCTAAGAGATCACCAAATTTTTTAGTTTTTAGTATACATATGCAATATTTTGACATTTTCTAACCTGAAAACTTTTGAGATTTTAGTGATCTCTTGGATAAATATAAGCTTATTATCAATCAGTAACTTATATTTAGCTAAGAGATGACTAAATTTTTTGTTGGTTTCAAGTACACAATTTTGACATTTTTTAACCTGAAAACTTTTGCGATTTTAGTGATCACTTGGATAAGTATAGCTTTTTATCAATCAGTTAACTATATATTTAGCTAAGAGATCACTATATTTTTGTAGTTTTTCAAGTACACATATGCATTATTTTGACATTTTTAACCTGAAAAATTGAGATTTTAGTGATCTCTTAGAAAATATAGCTTTTTATCAATCAGTTAACATATATTTAGCTAAGAGATCACTAAATTTTTTGGTGTTTTTCAAGTACACATATGAATTTTTGAATTTTCTAACCTTAAAACTTTTCGATTTTAGTGATTCTTGGATAGATATAAGCTTTTATCAATCAGTAACTTAATTAGCTAAGAATCACTAAATTTTTTTGTTTTTCAAGTACACATATGACACTTTTGACATTTTTAACTGAAAACTTTGCGTTTTAGTGATCTCTTGGATAATATAAGCTTTTTTCAATAGGTTGACGACTGGTATTTATTCAAAAATCACTAATTTTTTGTTGTTTTCAAGTACACATATGCATATTTTGACATTTTATAACTAAAACTTTTCGATTTAGTGATTCTTGGATACATATAACTTATCAATCAGTTAACTTATATCTAGCGAAGAGATCCTAAGTTTTTGTTGTTTTACAAGTACACATATGCATATTTTGACATTTTACAACCTGAAAACTTTGCGATTTTAGTATCTCTTGGATATATACAGCTTTTTATGAATCAGTTAACTAAGAGATCCCACTAAATTTTTTGTTGTTTTTCAAGTACACATATGCAATATTTTGACAATTATAACCTGAAAACTTTTGAGATTTTAGTGATTTCTGGGATAAATATAGCTTTTTATCAATCAGGTACTAACGAAATTTAGCTAAGAGATCACTAAATTTTTTGTTGTTTTTCAAGTACACATATGCAACATTTTGACATTTTCTAACTGAAAACTTTGCGATTTTAGTGATTCGCTTGATACTATAAGTTTTTTCAATCGTTGACTTATATTTAATTTAAAAAAATCACTAAATTTTTTGTTGTTTTTCAAGTACACATATGCCAATATTGACATTTTATAACCTGAAAACTTTGCGATTTTAGTAATCTTTTGGATATATATGAGCTTTTTATCAATCAGTAAACTAAGAGATCACTAAATTTTTTGTTGTTTTTCAAGGAAACATAGGCAATATTTTGACAATTTATAACCTGAAAACTTTTGAGATTTTAGTGATTTCTTCGATAAATATAAGCTTTTTATCATCAGTTAACTTATATTAGCTAAGTGATCACTAAATTTTTTGTAGTTTTTCATGTATACATATGCAATATTTTGACATTTTCTAACCTGAAAACTTTTTAGATTTTAGTGATCTCTTGGATAAATATAAGCTTTTTATCAATCAGTTAACTTATATTTTAGCTAAGAGATCAGCAAATGATTTGTTGTTTTTGAAGTACACATATGCAATATTTTGACATTTTCTAACCTGAAAACTTTTGCAATTTTAGTGATCTCTTGGATAAACATAAGCTTATTATCAATCAGTTAACTTATATTTAGCTAAGAGATGACTAAATTTTTTGTTGTTTTTCAAGTACACATATTTTGACATTTTTTAACCTGAAAACTTTTGCGATTTTAGTGAACTCTTGGATAAATATAAGCATTTTATCAATCAGTAACTTATATTTAGCTAAGAGATCACTAATTTTTTGTTGTTTTTCAAGTACACATATGCAATATTTTGACATTTTACAACCTGAAAACTTGCGATTTTAGTAATCTCATGGATAAATATAAACTTTTTATCAATCAGTTAACTAAGAGATCAGTAAATTTTTGTTGTGTTCCAAGTACACATATGCAATATTTTGACATTTTATAACCTGAAAACTTTTGAGATTTTAGTGATCTCTTGGATAAATATAAGCTTTTTATCAATCAGTTAACTCATATTTAGCTAAGAGATCACCAAATTTTTGTAGTTTTTTATGTATACATATGCAATATTTTGACATTTTCTAACCTGAAAACTTTTGAGATTTTAGTGATCTCTTGGATAAATATAAGCTTTTTATCAATCAGTTAACTTATATTTTAGCTAGAGATCACTAAATTTTTTGTTGTTTTTCAAGTACACATATGCAATATTTTGACATTTTATAACCTGAAAACTTTTGCGATTTTAGTGATCTCTTGGATAAATATAAGCTTTTTATCAATCAGTTAACTAAGAGATCACTAAATTTTTTGTTGTTTTTCAAGTACACATATGCAATATTTTGACATTTTCTAACCTGAAAACTTTTGCGATTTTAGTGATCTCTTGGATAAATATAAGCTTATTATCAATCAGTTAACTTATATTTAGCAAAGAGATGACTAAATTTTTTGTTGTTTTTCAAGTACACATATTTTGACATTTTTTAACCTGAAAACTTTTGCGATTTTAGTGATCTCTTGGATAAATATAAGCTTTTTATCAATCAGTTAAGAGATCACTAAATTTTTTGTTGTTTTTGAAGTACACATATGCAATATTTTGACATTTTACAACCTGAAAACGTTGCGATTTTAGTAATCTCTTGGATAAATATAAGCTTTTTATCAATCAGTTAACTAAGAGGTCACTAATTTTTTTGTTGTTTTTCAAGTACACATATGCAATATTTTGACATTTTATAACCTGAAAACTTTTGAGATTTTGTGATCTCTTGGATAAATATAAGCTTTTTATCAATCAGCTAACTTATATTTAGCTTAGAGATCACTAATTTTTTGTTGTTTTACATGTACACATATTTTGACATTTTTTAACCTGAAAACTTTTGCGATTTTAGTGATCTCTTGGATAAATATAAGCTTTTTATCATCAGTTAACTTATATTTAGCTAAGAGATCACTAAATTTTTTGTAGTTTCTCATGTATACATATGCATATTTTGACATTTTCTAACCTGAAAACTTTTTAGATTTTAGTGATCTCTTGTATAAATATAAGCTTTTTATAAATCAGTTAACTTATATTTTAGCTAAGAGATCACCAAATTTTTTGTTGTTTTTCAAGTACACATATGCAATATTTTGACATTTTCTAACCTGAAAACTTTTGCAATTTTAGTGATCTCTTGGATAAATATAAGCTTTTTATCAATCAGTTAACTAAGAGATCACTAAATTTTTTGTTGTTTTTCAAGTACACATATTCAATATTTTGACATTTTATAACCTGAAAACTTTTGAGATTTTAGTGATCTCTTGGATAAATATAAGCTTTTTATCAATCAGTTAACTTATATTTAGCTAAGAGATCACCAAATTTTTTGTAGTTTTTTATGTATACATATGCAATATTTTGACATTTTCTAACCTGAAAACTTTTGAGATTTTAGTGATATCTTGGATAAATATAAGCTTTTTATCAATCAGTTAACTTATATTAGCTAAGAGATCACTAAATTTTTTGTTGTTTTTCAAGTACACATATGCAATTTTTGACATTTTATAACCTGAAAACTTTGCGATTTTAGTGATCTCTGGATAAATAGAAGCTTATTATCAATCAGTTAACTTATATTTAGCTAAGAGATGACTAAATTTTTTGTTGTTTTCAAGTACACATATTTTGACATTTTTTAACTTGAAAACTTTTGCGATTTTAGTGACCTCTTGGATAAATATAAGCTTTTTATAAATCAGTTAACTTATATTTTAGCTAAGAGATCACTAAATTTTTTGTTGTTTTTCAAGTACACATATGCAATATTTTGACATTTTCTAACCTGAAAACTTTTGCAATTTTAGTGATCTCTTGGATAAATATAAGCTTTTTATCAATTAGTTAACTTATATTTAGCTAAGAGATCACTAAATTTATTGTTGTTTTTCAAGTACACATATGCAATATTTTGACATTTTACAACCTGAATAGTTTGCGATTTTAGTAATCTAATGGATAAATATAAGCTTTTTATCAATCAGCTAACTAAGAGATCACTAAATTTTTTGTTGTTTTTGAAGTACACATATGCAATATTTTGACATTTTATAACCTGAAAACTTTTGAGATTTTAGTGATCTCTTGGATAAATATAAGCTTTTTATCAATCAGTTAACTTATATTTAGCTAAGAGATCACCAAATTTTTTGTAGTTTTTTATGTATACATATGCAATATTTTGACATTTTCTAACCTGAAAACTTTTGAGATTTTAGTGATCTCTTGGATAAATATAAGCTTTTTATCAATCAGTTAACTTATATTTAGCTAAGAGATCACTAAATTTTTTGTTGTTTTTCAAGTACACATATGCAATATTTTGACATTTTATAACCTGAAAACTTTTGCGATTTTAGTGAACTCTTGGATAAATATAAGCTTTTTATCAATCAGTTAACTTATATTTAGCTAAGAGATCACTAAATTTTTTGTAGTTTTTCAAGTACACATATGCAATATTTTGACATTTTACAACCTGAAAACTTTGCGATTTTAGTAATCTCATGGATAAATATAAGCTTTTTATCAATCAGTTAACTAAGAGATCAGTAAATTTTTTGTAGTTTTTCAAGTACACATATGCAATATTTTGACATTTTATAACCTGAAAACTTTTGCGATTTTAGTGATCTCTTGGATAAATAGAAGCTTATTATCAATCAGTTAACTTATATTTAGCTAAGAGATGACTAAATTTTTTGTTGTTTTCAAGTACACATATTTTGACATTTTTTAACTTGAAAACTTTTGCGATTTTAGTGACCTCTTGGATAAATATAAGCTTTTTATCAATCAGTTAACTTATATTTAGCTAAGAGATCACTAAATTTTCTGTAGTTTCTCATGTATACATATGCAATATTTTGACATTTTCTAACCTGAAAACTTTTTAGATTTTAGTGATGTCTTGGATAAATATAAGCTTTTTATAAATCAGTTAACTTATATTTTAGCTAAGAGATCACCAAATTTTTTGTTGTTTTTCAAGTACACATATGCAATATTTTGACATTTTCTAACCTGAAAACTTTTGCAATTTTAGTGATCTCATGGATAAATATAAGCTTTTTATCAATCAGTTAACTAAGAGATCACTAAATTTTTTGTTGTTTTTCAAGTACACATATGCAATATTTTGACATTTTATAACCTGAAAACTTTTGAGATTTTAGTGATCTCTTGGATAAATATAAGCTTTTTATCAATCAGTTAACTTATATTTAGCTAAGAGATCACCAAATTTATTGTAGTTTTTTATGTATACATATGCAATATTTTGACATTTTCTAACCTGAAAACTTTTGAGATTTTAGTGATCTCTTGGATAAATATAAGCTTTTCATCAATCAGTTAACTTATATTTAGCTAAGAGATCACTAAATTTATTGTTGTTTTTCAAGTACACATAGGCAATATTTTGACATTTTACAACCTGAATACTTTGCGATTTTAGTAATCTAATGGATAAATATAAGCTTTTTATCAATCAGTTAGCTAAGAGATCACCAAATTTTTTATAGTTTTTTATGTATACATATGCAATATTTTGACATTTTCTAACCTGAAAACTTTTGAGATTTTAGTGATCTCTTGGATAAATATAAGCTTTTTATCAATCAGTTAACTCATATTTAGCTAAGAGGTCACTAAATTTTTTGTTGTTTTTCAAGTACACATATGCAAATTTTGACATTTTATAACCTGAAAACTTTTGAGATTTTAGTGATCTCTTGGATAAATATAAGCTTTTTATCAATCAGTTAACTTATATTTAGCTAAGAGATCACCAAATTTATTGTAGTTTTTTATGTATACATATGCAATATTTTGACATTTTCTAACCTGAAAACTTTTGAGATTTTAGTGATCTCTTGGATAATATAAGCTTTTTATCAATCAGTTAACTTATATTTAGCTAAGAGATCACTAAATTTATTGTTGTTTTTCAAGTACACATAGGCAATATTTTGACATTTTACAACCTGAATACTTTGCGATTTTAGTAATCTAATGGATAAATATAAGCTTTTTATCAATCAGTTAGCTAAGAGATCACCAAATTTTTTATAGTTTTTTATGTATACATATGCAATATTTTGACATTTTCTAACCTGAAAACTTTTGAGATTTTAGTGATCTCTTGGATAAATATAAGCTTTTTATCAATCAGTTAACTCATATTTAGCTAAGAGGTCACTAAATTTTTTTGTTGTTTTTCAAGTACACATATGCAATATTTTGACATTTTATAACCTGAAAACTTTTGCGATTTTAGTGATCTCTTGGATAAATATAAGCTTATTATCAATCAGTTAATTTATATTTAGCTAAGAGATGACTAAATTTTTTGTTGTTTTTCAAGTACACATATTTTGACATTTTTTAACCTGAAAACTTTTGCGATTTTAGTGATCTCTTGGATAAATATAAGCTTTTTATCAATCAGTAAACTTATATCTAGCTAAGAGATCACTAAATTGTTTGTTGTTTTTCAAGTACACATATGCAATATTTTGACATTTTGCAACTAGAAAACTTTGCGATTTTAGTTATCTCTTTGATAAATATAAGCTTTTTATCAATCAGTTAACTAAGAGGACACTAAATTTTTTGTTGTTTTTCAAGTACACATACGCAATATTTTGACATTTTATAACGTGAAAACTTTTGAGATTTTAGTGATCTCTTGGATAAATATAAGCTTTTTATCAATCAGTTAACTTATATTTAGCTAAGTGATCACTAAATTTTTTGGTGTTTTTCAAGTACACATATGCAATATTTTGACAGTTTCTAACCTTAAAACTTTTGCGATTTTAGTGATCTCTTGGATAAATATAAGCTTTTTATCAATCAGGTAACTTATATTTAGCTAAGAGATCACTAAATTTTTTGTTGTTTTTCAAGTACACATATGCAACATTTTGACATTTTCTAACTTGAAAACTTTTGCGATTTTAGTGATCTCTTGGATAAATATAAGCTTTTTTTCAATCAGTTAACTTATATCAATCAGTTAACTTATATATAAGCTTTTTATCAATCAGTTGACTTATATTTAACTAAAAAATCACTAAATTTTTTGTTGTTTTTCAAGTACACATATGCAATATTTTGACATTTTATAACCTGAAAACTTTTGCGATTTTAGTGATCTCTTGGATAAATATAAGCTTTTCATCAATCAGTTAACTTATATCTAGCTAAGAGATCACTAAGTTTTTTGTTGTTTTTCAAGTACACATATGCAATATGTTGACATTTTACAACCTGAAAACTTTGCGATTTTTGTAATCTCTTGGATATATATAAGCTTTTTATCAATCAGTAAACTAAGAGATCACTAATTTTTTTGTTGTTTTTCAAGTACACATATGCAATATTTTGACAATTTATAACCTGAAAACTTTTGAGATTTTAGTGATCTATTGGATAAATATAAGCTTATTATCAATCATATTTAGCTTAGAGATCACTAAATTTTCTGTTGTTTTTCATGTACACATATTTTGACATTTTTTACCCTGAAAACGTTTGCGATTTTAGTGATCTCTTGGATAAATATAAGCTTTTTATCAATCAGTTAACTTATATTTTCGCTAAGAGATCACCAAATTTTTTGTTGTTTTTCAAGTACACATATGCAATATTTTGACATTTTCTAACCTGAAAACCTTTGTGATTTTAGTGATCCCTTGGAGAAATATAAGCTTATTATCAATCAGTTAACTTATATTTAGCTAAGAGATGACTAATTTTTTGTTGTTTTTCAAGTACACATATTTTGACATTTTTTAACCTGAAAACTTTTGCGATTTTAGTGATCTCTTGGATAAATATAAGCTTTTTATCAATCAGTAAACTTATATCTAGCTAAGAGATCACTAAATTGTTTGTTGTTTTTCAAGTACACATATGCAATATTTTGACATTTTGCAACTAGAAAACTTTGCGATTTTAGTTATCTCTTGATAAATATAAGCTTTTTATCAATCAGTTAACTAAGAGGACACTAATTTTTTGTTGTTTTTTCAAGTACACATACGCAATATTTTGACATTTTATAACGTGAAAACTTTTGAGATTTTAGTGATCTCTTGGATAATATAAGCTTTTTATCAATCAGTTAACTTATATTTAGCTAAGTGATCACTAAATTTTTTGGTGTTTTTCAAGTACACATATGCAATATTTTGACATTTTCTAACTTGAAAACTTTTGCGATTTTAGTGATCTCTTGGATAAATATAAGCTTTTTATCAATCAGGTAACTTATATTTAGCTAAGAGATCACTAAATTTTTTGTTGTTTTTCAAGTACACATATGCAACATTTTGACATTTTCTAACTTGAAAACTTTTGCGATTTTAGTGATCTCTTGGATAAATATAAGCTTTTTTTCAATCAGTTAACTTATATCAATCAGTTAACTTATATATAAGCTTTTTATCAATCAGTTGACTTATATTTAACTAAAAAATCACTAAATTTTTTGTTGTTTTTCAAGTACACATATGCAATATTTTGACATTTTATAACCTGAAAACTTTTGCGATTTTAGTGATCTCTTGGATAAATATAAGCTTTTCATCAATCAGTTAACTTATATCTAGCTAAGAGATCACTAAGTTTTTTGTTGTTTTTCAAGTACACATACGCAATATTTTGACATTTTCTAACCTGAAAACCTTTGTGATTTTAGTGATCTCTTGGATAAATATAAGCTTTTTATCAATCAGTAAACTAAGAGATCACTAATTTTTTGTTGTTTTTCAAGTACACATATGCAATATTTTGACATTTTATAACCTGAAAACTTTTGAGATTTTAGTGATCTATTGGATAAATATAAGCTTATTATCAATCATATTTAGCTTAGAGATCACTAAATTTTCTGTTGTTTTTCATGTACACATATTTTGACATTTTTTACCCTGAAAACGTTTGCGATTTTAGTGATCTCTTGGATAAATATAAGCTTTTTATCAATCAGTTAACTTATATTTTCGCTAAGAGATCACCAAATTTTTTGTTGTTTTTCAAGTACACATATGCAATATTTTGACATTTTCTAACCTGAAAACCTTTGTGATTTTAGTGATCCCTTGGAGAAATATAAGCTTATTATCAATCAGTTAACTTATATTTAGCTAAGAGATGACTAAATTTTTTGTTGTTTTTCAAGTACACATATTTTGACATTTTTTAACCTGAAAACTTTTGCGATTTTAGTGATCTCTTGGATAAATATAAGCTTTTTATCAATCAGTTAACTAAGAGGTCACTAAATTTTTTGTTGTTTTTCAAGTACACATATGCAATATTTTGACATTTTACAACCGGAAAACTTTGCGATTTTAGTAATCTCATGGATAAATATAAGCTTTTTATCAATCAGTTAACTAAGAGGTCACTAAATTTTTTGTTGTTTTTCAAGTACACATATGCAATATTTTGACATTTTATAACGTGAAAACTTTTGAGATTTTAGTGATCTCTTGGATAAATATAAGCTTTTTATCAATCAGTTAACTTATATCTAGCTAAGAGATCACTAAATTTTTTGTTGTTTTTCAAGTACACATATGCAATATTTTGACATATTATAACCTGAAAACATTTGAGATTTTAGTGATCTCTTGGATCAATATAAGCTTTTTATCAATCAGTTAACTTATATTTAGCTAAGAGATCACTATTTTTTTTGTTGTTTTTCATGTGCACATATTTTGACATTTTTTAACCTGAAAACTTTTGCGATTTTAGTGATCTCTTGGATAAATATAAGCTTTTTATCAATCAGTTAACTTATATTTAGCTAAGAGATCACTAAATTTTTTGTAGTTTTTCATGTATACATATGCAATATTTTGACATTTTCTAACCTGAAAACTTCTGAGATTTTAGTGATCTCTTGGATAAATATAAGCTTTTTATCAATCAGGTAACTTATATTTAGCTAAGAGATCACTAAATATTTTGTTGTTTTTCAAGTACTCATATGCAACATTTTGACATTTTCTAACTTGAAAACTTTTGCGATTTTAGTGATCTCTTGGATAAATATAAGCTTCTTATCAATCAGTTGACTTATATTTAACTAAAAAATCACTAAATTTTTTGTTGTTTTTCAAGTACACATATGCAATATTTTGACATTTTATTACCTGAAAACTTTTGCGATTTTAGTGATCTCTTGGATAAATATAAGCTTTTTATCAATCAGTTAACTTATATCTAGCTAAGAGATCACTAAGTTTTTTGTTGTTTTTCAAGTACACATATGCAATATTTTGACATTTTACAACCTGAAAACTTTGCGATTTTAGTAATCTCTTGGATAAATATAAGCTTTTTATCAATCAGTTAACTAAGAGATAACTAAATTTTTTGTTGTTTTTCAAGTACACATATGCAATATTTTGACAATTTATAACCTGAAAACTTTTGAGATTTTAGTGATCTGTTGGATAAATATAAGCTTTTTATCAATCAGTTAACTTATATTTAGCTAAGAGATGACTAAATTTTTTGTTGTTTTTCAAGTACACATATTTTGATATTTTTTAACCTGAAAACTTTTGCGATTTTAGTGATCTCTTGGATAAATATAAGCTTTTTATCAATCAGTTAACTTATATCGAGCTAAGAGATCACTAAATTTTTTGTTGTTTTTCAAGTACACATATGCAATATTTTGACATTTTACAACCTGAAAACTTTGCGATTTTAGTAATCTCTTGGATAAATATAAGCTTTTTATCAACCAGTTAACTAAGAGATCACTAAATTTTTTGTTGTTTTTCAAGTACACATATGCAATATTTTGACATTTTATAACCTGAAAACTGTTGCGAATTTAGTGATTTCTTTGATTTAACTTATATTTAGGGGCAGGCAATTTAGAGGCATTTAATTCAGGGGCAGGTAATCCAGGGGTAGGTAATTCAGGGCATGTAATTCAGGGGCAGGTAATTCAGTGGCATCTAATTCAGGGGCAAGTAATTCAGGGGCAGATAATCCAGGGGTAGGTAATTCAGGGGCAGGTAATTCAGAGGCAGGTAATTCAGGGCATGTAATTCAGGGGCAGGTAATTCAGTGGCATCTTATTCAGGGGCAGGTAATTCAGGGGCAGATAATCCAGTGGTAGGTAATTTAGGGACAGGTAATTCAGAGGCAGGTAATTCAGGGCAGGTAATTCAGAGCATCTAATTCAGGGGCAGGTAATTCAGGGGCAGATAATCCAGGGGTAGGTAATTCAGTGGCAGGTAATTCAGAGGCAGGTCATTCAGGGCCTCTAATTCAGGGGCAGGTAATTCAGGGGCAGATAATCCAGGGCTAGGTAATTTAGGGGCAGGTAATTCAGAGGCAGGTAATTCAGGGCATGTAATTCAGGGGCTGGTAATTCAGAGGCAGGTAATTCAGGGCATCTAATTCAGGGTCAGGTTATCGCATCGCCTTCTTTGGCCGCTTCGATTTTGTTCCCTTCGGTTTGGACGTCTCCAGGGAAGAAATCAAGGGTGACTCTGTGTCAACAGGAGACCGTTTATCGTGGTCAGGTTTCATAGCTAAATCCGCCCCACTGTAGTTTTGTCGACGTTTCTTCTTTTGGGGAGAACATCGGTTTTCAGGTGGGTTTGAGTCTACGCTCCTCAAATTAGTTTGGGGAACCTCCGGGACCGAAAAGGCAGATGAGGAAGAATCCGCACGGGAACGATCATGTGCAGAAACGACCGCCGGTTCCTTCGCCTTCTTTGGCCGCTTCGATTTTGTTCCCTTCGGTTTGGACGTCTCCAGGGAAGAATGTTTATTCAGTAAGTGAGCAACAACAGACTTTAGGTGCTCAACCTCTTGTTTGAGCAACAGCAACTGCTCGTTGAGCTGACTATTGGTAGGACCATCATCTTGATGAGAAGCCCTACTTGCAGATCTCAGTTTCGATGCGTAGGTAGCTGACATGATGGATGGTTGACTAAAAACAATCTTCTATGGGCTCTAGGATAAATCGGGGTTAAATCAGGAACAAAAAATAGGTGCAATCCTTGTAGGAGTAGGCAACAGCAGACAAAATCTGAGAGAGTTCGGGCTGAGCCGAATCACAATCCAAGATTGAAAGCAGACGGTGCAACGAGTCGGGAACCCTTCCTAATTGTCTGAAGCAGCTTTAGGATAAGGGATAGTATGTCCAAACTTTAGAATATTGATATGCATGTAACATGTTCCACACGATTAAATATCATTTGACGTGCCATTTAGTACTTCAATAATTGCATCTGCGCATGTTTGTATATGTGTGAATACTGTGTTTATGTGCGAGAAGGCACATGTTTTTGTCTACTGTTAAATTAGATTATTAATTTTTCTTTTTTTTCTCACGTTTTTCCCTTTTAAAGTATTTCTTTTTAAAGTAAATTATACGTTGGAGGGAGGGCGGGGGCTTTGTTTTTATAGTAAATTCTCTTTTCTCCCAGCACAGAGAAAGAAAGGGATTTTTCGTT
Source organism: Octopus sinensis (assembly GCF_006345805.1). Taxonomy (NCBI): domain Eukaryota; kingdom Metazoa; phylum Mollusca; class Cephalopoda; order Octopoda; family Octopodidae; genus Octopus; species Octopus sinensis. Next base: position 28,817,012 of record NC_043021.1, read on the forward strand.
GGTGCCACCGGTATAATTCAGACACGGAGAAAGACATTTTGGTGTCATCGTCAACTTGAATGTTTCTAATTGTAGCGATAGTATTAACTGCAGTAAATTCTGATAGCAGCAGTAGTAATAGCTCATAAAGTGAGATGAAGAACGGTCGGTCAAATAGAGTTCAAATTGACCGCAACAGTGTTGATGGAACTTGTGAAACAGTGACCTTGACTTTGAGAAAAATCAAAGGAGGGGCCGACTATAAAAAGTACTTGTGAATAGAGTCATGTACGAGCAGAGCGAACTATAAATAGTATTTTTTGTTTTCTTTTTCTTTTTTTTTCTTCTTATTCTCCACGTGTTTAATAATGCGATTGCAATAAAAGGTATGTCAAGAAGAAGATAAAGTTTAGCTGGTGTTTACGTCCATACTTTTAGCGTGCATTTAATTGTGGTGTCATACTTTTAGCGAGCATTTAATTGTGTTGTTACAATAAAGGCATTTTACATAATCTGATACTCAAGGAAGAGGTGATGGCAAAATGTTCACACAAAAAATGGAGATATTTATGATTCTAAAATTTTTGTCCCAAACTGTAGGTTTGGAATTCTTTAACTTATTTTGAGGGAAGTTCAAATTACTCACAGAAAGTAGTAGATCTTCCAGTAATTACAGTTGTTTATCAGTAATCCTGCTGGGTTGTATTTGTTATTCTGTGTCTTGTGTGTCTTTGGCCGCTGACAGGTCAGGAGCGGCGAAAACACGTCAGCCACTGTGGATTCCTTTACTACTATATATATGTATATATATATAATAATATATATAATGTAATAATTTGAATTTGCCTTAAATGGTCCCTTTGCATACTGAATACTTGGTGAAATTGATTAATTAATTAATTAATTTTACCCTCAATTGTTGAAATTATAATTCATCTCTCTCTACTTAATTGTCTCGGATTTTACCGAAAAAAGCATAGTGTTTGCTGATTTTAACCCACGCTGGTGGAAAGGGGAGAGCAGAAATTTTTCTCTTGCATATTTGAGTTTGTTGCCACTGTTAGTTTGGAACAGATCTTCAGAAGCGATAACAAGCCGAAAGGGTATGCTCCCATTTTCAGTGTTTTCAAATTCAAACAAGGGCATTCTGAGCTGATGAGAGAAGGGTCGATTTTGGCTAATCTTGAAACGTACGTACTCAAATAACCTTTGCATTTGATTTTTTAATGTCTCTACCCTCATACTTTCTTGAGTTGAATTGAGCAAACACTATATGAGAGAGGTTTTCTTTAAGTGTTAGAAATAGTTTTTTTAGCTGCTATTTCTAACGAGTTCAGTATGCGGCAAAGTAATTTATTTTACTAAGCCCTTTTATATAATGTATATATATATATATATATATATGTACATATATATATATATTTCAGGGGCAGGTAATTCAGGGGCAGATAATCCAGAGGTAGGTAATTCAGGGGCAGGTAATCCAGAGGCAGGTAATTCAGGGCATGTAATTCAGAGGCAGGTAATTCAGGGGCAGGTAATTCAGAGGCAGGTAATTCAGGGCATGTAATTCAGGGGCAGGTAATTCAGTGGCATCTAATTCAGGGGCAGGTAATTCAGGGCATGTAATTCAGGGGCAGGTAATTCAGTGGCATCCAATTCAGGGGCAGGTAATTCAGGGGCAGATAATCCAGGGGTAGGTAATTCAGGGGCAGGTAATTCAGAGGCAGGGAATTCAGGGCATGTAATTCAGGGGCAGGTAATTCAGTGGCATCTAATTCAGGGACAGATAATCCAGGAGTAGGTTATTCAGGGGCAGGTAATTCAGAGGCAGGTAATTCAGAGGTAGGTAATTCAGGGGCAGGTAATTCAGGGGCAGGTAATTCAGGGGCAGGTAATTCAAGGGCAGATAATCCAGGAGTAGGTAATTCAGGGGCATCTCATTCAGGGGCAGGCAATTCAGGGGCAGATAGTTCAGGGGTAGGTAATTCTGTGGTATCTAATTCAGGGGCAGGTAATTCAGGGGCAGATAATCCAGGGTTGGGTAATTCAGGGGCAGGTAATTCAGAGGCAGGTATTTCAGGGCATGTAATTCAGGGGCAGGCAATTCAATGGCATCTAATTCAGGGACAGATAATCCAGGGGTAGGTAATTCAGGGGCAGGTAATCCAGGGGTAGGTAATTCAGTGGCATCTAATTCAGGGGCAGGTAATTCAGGAGCAGATAATCCAGGGGTAGGTAATGCAGTGGCAGGTAATTCAGAGGCAGGTATTTCAGGGCATGTAATTCAGGGGCAGGCAATTCAGTGGCAGATAATCCAGGGGTTGGTAATTCAGGGGCAGGTAATTCAGAGGCTGTTAATTCAGGGCATGTAATTCAGGGGCAGATAATCCAGGGGTAGGTAATTCAGTGGCATTTAATTTTGGGGCAGGTAATTCAGGGGCAGATAATCCAGCGGTAGGTAATTTAGGGACAGGTAATTCAGAGGCAGGTAATTCAGGGCATGTAATTCAGGGGCAGGTAATTCAGTGGCATCTTATTCAGGGGCAGGTAATTCAAGGGCAGATAATCCAGGGGTAGGTAATTCAGGGCAGGTTATTCAGAGGCAGGTAATTCAGGGCATCTAATTCAGGGGCAGGTAATTCAGGGGCAGATAATCCAGGGGTAGGTAATTCAGGGGCAGGTAATTCAGAGGCAGGTAATTCAGGGCATGTAATTCAGGGGCAGATTATCCAGGGGTAGGTAATTCAGGGGCAGGTAATTCAGGGGCAGGTAATTCAGGGCCAGATAATCCAGGGGTAGGTAATTCAGGGGCAGGTAATTCAGAGGCAGGTAATTCAGGGCATTTAATTCAGGGGCAGGTAATTCAGTGGCATCTAATTCAGGGGCAGGTAATCGCCTCGCCTTCTTTGGCCGCTTCGATTTTGTTCCCTTCGGTTTGGACGTCTCCAGGGAAGAAATCAAGGGTGACTCTGTGTCAACAGGAGACCGTTTATGGTGGTCAGGTTTCATAGCTAAATCCGCCCCACTGGAGTTTTGACGACGTTTCTTCTGTTGGGGAGAACAACGGTCTTCAGGTGGGTTTAAGTCTACGCTGCTCAAATTAGGTTGGGGAACCTCCGGGACCGAAAGGGCAGATGAGGAAGAATCCGCACGGGAACGATCATGTGCAGAAACGACCGCCGGTTCCTTCGCCTTCTTTGGCCGCTTCGATTTTGTTCCCTTCGGTTTGGACGTCTCCAGGGAAGAAATCAAGGGTGACTCTGCGTCAACAGGAGACTGTTTATTCAGTAAGAGAGCAACAACAGACTTTAGGTGCTCAACCTCTTGTTTGAGCAACAGCAACTGCTCGTTGAGCTGACTATTGGTAGGACCATCATCTTGATGAGAAGCCCTACTTGCAGATCTCAGTTTCGATGCGTAGGTAGCTGACATGATGGATGGTTGACTAAAAACAATCTTCTATGGGCTCTAGGATAAATCGGGGTTAAATCAGGAACAAAAAACAGGTGCAATCCTTGTAGGAGTAGGCAACAGCAGACAAAATCTGAGAGAGTTTGGGCTGAGCCGAATCACAATCCAAGATTGAAAGCAGACGGTGCAACGAGTCGGGAACCCTTCCTAATTGTCTGAAGCAGCTTTAGGATAAGGGATAGTATGTCCAAACTTTAGAATATTGATATGCATGTAACATGTTCCACACGATTAAATATCATTTGACGTGCCATTTAGTACTTCAATAATTGCATCTGCGCATGTTTGTATATGTGTGAATACTGTGTTTATGTGCGAGAAGGCACATGTTTTTGTCTACTGTTAAATTAGATTATTAATTTTTCTTTTTTTTCTCCCGTTTTTCCCTTTTAAAGTATTTCTTTTTAAAGTAAATTATACGTTGGAGGGAGGGCTGGGGGTTTGTTTTTATAGTAAATTCTCTTTTCTCCCAGCACAGAGAAAGAAAGGGATTTTTCGTTGGTGCCACCGGTATAATTCAGACACGGAGAAAGACATTTCGGTATCATCGTCAACTTGAATGTTTCTAATTGTAGCGATAGTATTAACTGCAGTAAATTCTGATAGCAGCAGTAGTAATAGCTCATAAAGTGAGATGAAGAACGGTCGGTCAAATAGAGTTCAAATTGACTGCAACAGTGTTGATGGAACTTGTGAAACAGTGACCTTGACTTTGAGAAAAATCAAAGGAGGGGCCGACTATAAACAGTACTTGTGAATAGAGTCATGTACGAGCAGAGCGAAACTATAAATAGTATTTTTTCTTTTCTTTTTCTTTTTTTTCTTCTTATTCTCCACGTGTTTAATAATGCGATTGCAATAAAAGGTATGTCAAGAAGAAGATAAAGTTTAGCTGGTGTTTACGTCCATACTTTTAGCGTGCATTTAATTGTGTTGTTACAATAAAGGCATTTTACATAATCTGATACTCAAGGAAGAGGTGACGGCAAAATGTTCACACAAAAAATGGAGATATTTATGATTCTAAAATTTTTGTCCCAAACTGTAGGTTTGGAATTCTTTAACTTATTTTGAGGGAAATTCAAATTACTCACAGAAAGTAGTAGATCTTCCAGTAATTACAGTTGTTTATCAGTAATCCTGCTGGGTTGTATTTGTTATTCTGTGTCTTGTGTGTCTTTGGCCGCTGACAGGTCAGGAGCGGCGAAAACACGTCAGCCACTGTGGATTCCTTTACTACTATATATATGTATACATATATATATATATATGTATATATATATATATATATATATATATATATATATATATATATATATATATATATATATATATATATATATATATATATATATGTATAAATATTATATATATATATATATATGTATATATATATGTATATATGTATATATATGTGTATATATATATATATATATATGTATATATATTATTAGTGAATTGAAGAAATGGAGTTGAACGAAGATTGAACAGAAATCGTTTTATTGCATTCTACACGTGTTTCGAAAGGCACAATTTACCAAATTCCGATTGAATAATGAGACCATATTGTGTCTTTCTCTTCAGGAAGAAATAGGAAATCCGTTGGAAAAAACAAAAACAGAACAGAGGCGGAGCAAAACAAATCGAACGAGGCTCCTAAGAGTCCATGGCACATATGTATACATATATAAACCACAGCAAACAGACCCAGGATGGACACCACCGGCAACAACGTACACCTCACCTCGATGCTCCTACTGAACATCAGAGGACTGCAAACACTCAGTAACAGGACAAAAATCCCGTTCCTGAGAGATTTTGTTGCATGCAATCAAGCCTTATGCATAGCACTAACGGAAACGCACCTGAAACCGGATATAGCAGATGCGGAGTTACACATACCACAGTATGCTGTACTACGGACCGACAGGAAAGAAAGGAAAGAAAGGAGTCATGGAGGTGTTGCTATGTACATCCGTGAGGACCTCACACCCCAGGTCCTCTTGTCATACTCAAACTCGGTGTGTGACACACTAATTGTACATATTAGGCAACTTGATGTAGTTGTGTGTGCTACATATCGCCCTCCAGATGCCCCAAGCCATGTGGGCAAGTTTGAAGACTGCCTTATAAAAATAGAAGAAGTTCTAACCACATTAGAACAACACATAAGTGTACTTCTTATGGGAGACTTCAATCTGCCAAATGTCAGATGGCCCGAGGGCCTTTCTCTCCCAGGAATGACAAGATGTGAACGAGGACAGGCGAGGTCCCTCCTGAACCTCATCAACACCCTGTACATGGAGCAGGTAATACTCCAACCAACCAGGGCAGGTAACACACTGGATCTCTGCTTCACAAATGACATGGATCTCATCCATAATGTGAAAGTGACACCGACACTACTCTCGGATCACAACATGATAGAGCTGACCATGTACGGGCCAAAAGAGAGCACGGACATGCAGCCTACAAGAAACCCCCAGAATCTTTCCAGCTTGAACTACCATAAGGCAAACTGGAAACAAATTGAGAAAGAGATCCTCAAACAAAACTGGCCTAAATGTCTCTCCTCGCCAGACATCGACGTGAAACTTCAACAATTCATGTCTGTAATGCAAGCCATATGCTACAAATGTGTCTCAGAGAGAAAGGCCACTGTACACAAGAACAAAATCCCCAGAGAGAGGAAAATTCTAATGAGACGGCGTACAAAATTTTCAAATCGCCTAAACAAACAGATTGAAAGCAGTGAAAAGTCCCGCCTAAAAATAAAACTGTTGGAAATCGAAAAATGTCTGCAACTCTCCCATGAAAAGGAAAGAGCAGACAAAGAAGCCTGGGCTATAGACAACATAAAATCTAACCCCAGAACTTTCTACAGGTATGCCAAAGAAACAGCTACGGTGCACTGTAGAATAGGGCCACTCCTCGAAAAGGATGGCACACTTACAGGAAAACCAATGAGGGTAAGTGAAATACTGAATGAGCAATTCAAGAGTGTTTTCACTCCACCCCTTGGGCATCTCCGAATCACCAATCCAACTGACTTTTTTACCACTGCAGATATAAAATCAGAGGCGGCGACGATAGATTACATCGATATAAAGGAAGACGATGTAATCAAGGCTATAGATGAAATGAAAACAGACTCAGCTACTGGCCCCGATGGATTCCCGGCAATCCTCCTAAAAGCATGTAAGAGAGTTCTAGCAAGACCACTGCAGTTCCTCTTTCAGAGCTTCCTTGCAGCTGGCAAACTTCAAAGAAAACTGAAGGAAGGTAAAATATGCCCCATTCATAAAGGAGGTAGCAGAGCGGAAGCCAAGAACTATAGACCTATCTCTCTGACCTCACACATCAGCAAGGTCATGGAACGAATAGTCAGAAGGAAGCTGATCACCTTCCTTGAAGAAAATGACTTGCTGCCCGACACCCAACATGGTTTCCGACCAGGGAGAAGCTGTTTAACTCAGCTCCTACAACACTATGACTGGGTGCTGAAACGGCTGCTCAACCACTCAAATGTGGAAGTCATATATCTCGACTTTGCAAAGGCCTTTGATAAAGTCGATCATGGAATGATATGTCACAAACTGCGTGATCTCAACATAGTTGGAAAACTGGGAGAATGGCTTCATGACTTTCTGAAAGATAGAAGTCAGGTGGTAGTGGCCAATGGGGACACTTCCATTAACACGCAAATAGTGAGCGGTGTTCCGCAGGGCACTGTTCTGGGACCACTACTGTTCATAATGGCCCTCTCAGACATGCCCTTAGCCACGCAGAGAGCCACGATCACAAGTTATGCAGATGATTCAAAAGTTTCACAGGCAATACAGAACCCTGAGGACACTAAACACCTGCAATGTGAGCTAGACAAAATATACAATTGGGCCGAAAAGAATAGCATGCAGTTCAATGCTGAAAAGTTTCAAGCTCTATACTATCAGCATGCAAAACTAAATGCAATACCCAATGAATACACTGGACCCGGAGGAATAGCAATCCCAGAGGCACAATCAGTGCGTGACCTAGGTATTTACATGAGTGATGACGCGACCTTTCGTGTACATGTTGCTAAATTGGCAATGAAATGTAGACGACTGGCCGGATGGATCCTCAGAACCTTTAGAACAAGGGAACAAGAAACCATGATGGTCCTCTGGAGGACACTTGTCCTAAGCCACTTTGACTACTGCTCTCAGTTATGGTCACCATCCAGTGTCAAGTTGATCACAGAGCTCGAGGCGATCCAACGTAGCTACACGAAGAAGATAGCCTCTATGCAGAATGTAAGCTACTGGGAAAGACTCAAGAGATTAAAATTATATTCCCTGGAGCGTAGGCGGGAAAGATATGCCATAATATACATCTGGAATATCTTGGAGGGAAGTGTCCTGAACTTTGGCATCGAGAGTTACGCAAATGCCAGAACTGGGCGCCACTGCGAGGTGCCAAGGACTCCAAATTTGCCATCAAGATGTAGGACAAGATTCTGTGATAGCCTGGGCTTCCGAGGCCCACAGCTCTTCAATATCCTCCCGAAGAACCTAAGAGACCTGCATAGGGTGGATACAGATGTCTTTAAAATGAAGCTGGATCTCTTCCTGTCAGGTGTCCCAGATGAACCAACTTCACGGCAGGAGGGGCAGATGAGGGCAGCTGCATCGAACTCTCTCATGCACAAAATAGCAGTTGCTAGAAAGCCTTCATGAAGTGAAACCAAGTAGCAACACCAAATGGCGGTGCCCCAGCATGGCCACAGCTCATAAGCTGAAACTAGAATCAATCAATCAATCATATATATATATATATATATATGTTTCCTGAGCGCCATACTAATACAATTGTTCGTTTGTCTTCCACCTGCCTTCGTCTTTTGTTTATTTTCATAAAGCTTCCCGTTATATATATATATATAATATATATATATATATATATATATATATATATATTATATATATATATGTATATAATATATATATATATGTATATATATATATATATATGTATATATATATATATTATATATATATATATATGTATATATATATGTATATATATATATGTATTATATATATATATGTATATATATGTATATATATATATGTATATATATGTATATATATATATATATATATATATGTATATATATATATATATAGGTAAACAGTAAAAATAATTACAGACATGGACAAGAACATGAAACACCACAGAGACGACACAAGAACCACAGGACGGGACATTCGAAGCCCTCAGTCATCAGTCAAGAACCAGATCATCTTAGCAATTTCGGCTGATTAATCTTGAGATTGCTCCGATATGGCCAGCCCGCCAAGGGAAATCTAAGCCAAGCGCATTAGATCCCCTGGAAGAAAGCTACGAATGTATACAACGCGAGGACGGAAAACGAACGAAGTACACGAACAAAAATACAGAATACGTGACACCAATAAGAATACAAAAACGTAAAAACAATAACGGTAAAAATAAAAAATAAACAACAAAACAAAACCAGGACGTAGGACAAGGGTCTTTCGACAGGACGAGTTGAGTATGAGGCTGGCTTGTGAAGTTGTGCCTAATGGCCGCGGGGAGACGAACAAATACGTGTTGCTTCTGCGACTGCTGAAACGAAAAGAGCGCTCAACAGCGGCTAGCGGTCACGTGAGAACAAAAGACAGGAGAAAGGGACAGATGAAAAGAG
>NC_043021.1:28846174-28868674 GCF_006345805.1 Octopus sinensis
AACGCATGATGTGTGATCGAGGCTTGTTTGTATGAACGCATGATGTGTGATCGAGGCTTGTTTGTATGAACGCATGATGTGTGAAGGAGGCTTGTGTGTATGGACGCATGATGTGTGATCGAGGCTTGTTTGTATGGACGCATGATGTGTGAACGAGGCTTGTTTGTATGGACGCATGATGTGTGAACGAGGCTTGTTTGTATGGACGCATGATGTGTGATCGAGGCTTGTTTGTATGGACGCATGATGTGTGAACGAGGCTTGTTTGTTTGGACGCATGATGTTTAAACGAGGCTTGTTTGTATGGACGCATGATGTGTGATCGAGGCTTGTTTGTATGGACGCATGATGTGTGAATGAGGCTTGTTTGTATGGACGCATGATGTGTGATCGAGGCTTGTTTGTCTGGACGCAGGATGTGTGAACGAGGCTTGTTTGTATGGACGCATGATGTGTGAACGAGGCCTGTTTGTATGGACGCATGATGTGTGAACGAGGCTTGTGTGTATGGACGCATGATGTGTGATCGAGGCTTGATTGTATGGACGCATGATGTGTGAAGGAGGCTTGTTTGTCTGGACGCATGATGTGTGATCGAGGCTTGTTTGTATGGACGCATGATGTGTGAACGAGGCTTGTTTGTATGGACGCATGATGTGTGAACGAGGCTTGTTTGTATGGACGCATGATGTGTGATCGAGGCTTGTTTGTATGAACGCATGATGTGTGATCGAGGCTTGTTTGTATGAACGCATGATGTGTGAAGGAGGCTTGTGTGTATGGACGCATGATGTGTGATCGAGGCTTGTTTGTATGGACGCATGATGTGTGATCGAGGCTTGTTTGTATGGACGCATGATGTGTGATCGAGGCTTGTTTGTATGGACGCATGATGTGTGAACGAGGCTTGTTTGTATGGACGCATGATGTGTGATCGAGGCTTGTTTGTATGGACGCATGATGTGTGATCGAGGCTTGTTTGTATGGACGCATGATGTTTAAACGAGGCTTGTTTGTATGGACGCATGATGTGTGATCGAGGCTTGTTTGTATGGACGCATGATGTGTGATCGAGGCTTGTTTGTATGGACGCCTGATGTGTGATCGAGGCTTGTTTGTATGGACGCATGATGTGTGAATGAGGCTTGTTTGTATGGACGCATGATGTGTGAACGAGGCTTGTTTGTATGGACGCATGAGATGTGTGAACGAGGCTTGTTTGTATGGACGCATGATGTGTGAACGAGGCTTGTTGTATGGACGCATGATGGTGAACGAGGCTTGTTTGTATGGACGCATGATGTGTGAACGAGGCTTGTTTGTATGGACGCATGATGTGTGATCGAGGCTTGTTTGTATGGACGCATGATGTGTGAACGAGGCTTGTTTGTATGGACGCATGATGTGTGAACGAGGCTTGTTTGTATGGACGCATGATGTGTGAACGAGGCTTGTTTGTATGGACGCATGATGTGTGAACGAGGCTTGTTTGTATCGACGCATGATGTGTGAACGAGGCTTGTGTGTATGGACGCATGATGTGTGATCGAGGCTTGATTGTATGGACGCATGATGTGTGAAGGAGACTTGTGTGTATGGACGCATGATGTGTGATCGAGGCTTGTTTGTATGGACGCATGATGTGTGAACGAGGCTTGTTTGTATGGACGCATGATGTGTGATCGAGGCTTGTTTGTATGGACGCATGATGTGTGATCGAGGCTTGTTTGTATGGACGCATGATGTGTGATCGAGGCTTGTTTGTATGGACGCCTGATGTGTGATCGAGGCTTGTTTGTATGGACGCATGATGTGTGAACGAGGCTTGTTTGTATGGACGCATGATGTGTGAACGAGGCTTGTTTGTATGGACGCATGATGTGTGAACGAGGCTTGTTTGTATGGACGCATGATGTGTGAACGAGGCTTGTTTGTATGGACGCATGATGTGTGAACAAGGCTTGTTTGTATGGACGCATGATGTGTGAACGAGGCTTGTTTGTATGGACGCATGATGTGTGATCGAGGCTTGTTTGTATGGACGCATGATGTGTGAACGAGGCTTGTTTGTATGGACGCATGATGTGTGAACGAGGCTTGTTTGTATGGACGCATGATGTGTGAACGAGGCTTCTTTGTATGGACGCATGATGTGTGAACGAGGCTTGTTTGTATGGACGCATGATGTGTGAACGAGGCTTGTTTGTATGGACGCATGATGTGTGAACGAGGCTTGTTTGTATGGACGCATGATGTGTGAACGAGGCTTGTTTCTATGGACGCATGATGTGTGAACGAGGCTTTTTTTTTGGGACGCATGATGTGTGACTGAGGCTTGTTTGTATGGACGCATGATGTGTGAACGAGGCTTGTTTGTATGGACGCATGATGTGTGATCGAGGCTTGTTTGTATGGACGCATGATGTGTGATCGAGGCTTGTTTGTATGGACGCATGATGTGATCGAGGCTTGTTTGTATGGACGCATGATGTGTGAACGAGGCTTGTGTGTTTGGACGCATGATGTGTGAACGAGGCTTGTTTGTTTGGACGCATGATGTGTGAAGGAGGCTTGCGTCTATGGACGCATGATGTGTGATCGAGGCTTGTTTCTTTGGACGCATGATGTGTGATCGAGGCTTGTTTTTATGGACGCATGATGTGTGAACGAGGCTTGTTTGTATGGACGCATGATGTGTGAACGAGGCTTGTTTGTATGGACGCATGATGTGTGATCGAGGCTTGTTTGTATGGACGCATGATGTGTGATCGAGGCTTGTTTGTATGGACGCATGATGTGTGAACGAGGCTTGTTTGTATGGACGCATGATGTGTGAACGAGGCTTGTTTGTATGGACGCATTAGTGTGAACGAGGCTTGTTTGTATGGACGCATGATGTGTGAAGGAGGCTTGTTTGTATGGACGCATGATGTGTGAAGGAGGCTTGTTTGTATGGACGCATGATGTGTGAACGAGGCTTGTTTGTATGGACGCATGATGTGTGAACGAGGCTTGTTTGTATGGACACATGATGTGTGATCGAGGCTTGTTTCTATGGACGCATGATGTGTGGACGAGGCTTGTTTGTTTGGACGCATGATGTGTGACCGAGGCTTGTTTGTTTGGACGCATGATGTGTGAACGAGGCTTGCTTGTTTAGACGCATGATGTGTGATCGAGGCTTGTTTGTTTGGACGCATGATGTGTGAACGAGGCTTGTTTGTATGGACGCAAGATTTGTGAACGAGGCTTCTTTGTATGGACGCATGATGTGTGAACGAGGCTTGTTTGTATGGACGCATGATGTGTGAACGAGGCTTGTTTGTATGGACGCATGATGTGTGAACGAGGCTTGTTTGTATGGACGCATGATGTGTGAACGAGGCTTGTTTGTTTGGACGCATGATGTGTTATCGAGGCTTGTTTGTTTGGACGCATGATGTGTGAACGAGGCTTGTTTGTATGGACGCAAGATTTGTGAACGAGGCTTCTTTGTATGGACGCATGATGTGTGAACGAGGCTTGTATGTATGGACGCATGATGTGTGAACGAGGCTTGTTTGTATGGACGCATGATGTGTGAATCGAGGCTTGTTTGTATGGACGCAAGATGTGTGAACGAGGCTTGTTTGTATGGACGCATGATGTGTTATCGAGGCTTGTTTGTATGGACGCATGATGTGTGAACGAGGCTTGTTTGTATGGACGCATGATGTGTGAACGAGGCTTGTTTGTATGGACGCATGATGTGTGGACGAGGCTTGTTTGTTTGGACGCATGATGTGTTATCGAGGCTTGTTTGTATGGTCGCATGATGAGTGAACGAGGCTTGTTTGTATGGACGCAAGATTTGTGGACGAGGCTTGTTTGTATGGACGCATGATGTGTGAACGAGGCTTGTTTGTATGGACGCATGATGTGTGAACGAGGCTTGTTTGTATGGACGCATGATGTGTGAACGAGGCTTGTTTGTATGGACGCATGATGTGTGAACGAGGCTTGTTTGTTTGGACGCATGATGTGTGAACGAGGCTTGTTTGTTTGGACGCATGATGTGTGAACGAGGCTTGTTTGTATGGACGCATGATGTGTGAACGAGGCTTGTTTGTATGGACGCAAGATTTGTGAACGAGGCTTCTTTGTATTAACGCATGATGTGTGAACGAGGCTTGTGTGTATGGACGCATGATGTGTGAACGAGGCTTGTTTGTATGGACGCATGATGTGTTATCGAGGCTTGTTTGTATGGACGCGTGATGTGTGAACGAGGCTTGTTTGTATGGACGCATGATGTGTGAACGAGGCTTGTTTGTATGGACGCATGATGTGTGAACGAGGCTTGTTTGTATGGACGCATGTTTTGTGAACGAGGCTTCTTTGTATGGACGCATGATGTGTGAACCAGGCTCGTTTGTATGGACGCACGATGTGTGAACGAGGCTTGTTTGTATGGACGCATGATGTGTGAACGAGGCCTGTTTGTATGGACGCATGATGTGTGAATGAGGCTTCATTGTTTAAACGCATGATGTGTGAACGAGGCTTGTTTGTATGGACGCATGATGTGTGAACGAGGTTTGTTTGTTTGGACGCATGATGTGTGAACGACGCTTGTGTGTATGGACGCATGATGTGTGATCGAGGCTTGTTTCTATGGACGCATGATGTGTGAACGAGGCTTCATTGTTTAAACGCATGATGTGTGAACGAGGCTTGTTTGTATGGACGCCTGATGTGTGAACGAGGCTTGTTTTTTTGGACGCATGTGTGTGAATGAGGCTTGTTTGTATGGTCGCATGATGTGTGATCGAGGCTTGATTGTATGGACGCATGATGTGTGAACGAGGCTTGTTTGTATGGACGCATGATGTGTGAACGGGGCTTGTTTGTTTGGACGCATGATGTGTGATCGGGGCTTGTTTGTATGGACGCATGATATGTGAACGAGGCTTGTTTGTATGGACGCATGATGTGTGAACGAAGCTTGTTTGTATGGACGCATGATGTGTGAACGAGGCTTGTTTGTTTGGACGCATGATGTGTGAACGAGGCTTGTTTGTTTGGACGCATGATGCGTGATCAAGGCTTGTTTCTATGGACGCATGATGTGTGAACGAGGCTTGTTTGTATGGACGCATGATGTGTGAACGAGGCTTGTTTGTTTGGACGCATGATGTGTGATCGAGGCTTGTTTGTATGGATGCATGATGTGTGAACGAGGCTTGTTTGTATGGACGCATGATGTGTGAACGAAGCTTGTTTGTATGGACGCATGATGTGTGAACGAGGCTTGTTTGTTTGGACGCATGATGCGTGAACAAGGCTTGTTTCTATGGACGCATGATGTGTGATCGAGGCTTGTTTGTATGGACGCATGATGTGTGAACGAGGCTTGTTTGTATGGACGCATGTGTGAACGAGGCTTGCTTGAATGGAAGCATGATTTGTGAACGAGTCTTCTTTGTATGGACGCATCATGGGTTAACGTGGCTTGTTTGTATAGACGCATGATATGTGATCGAGTCTTCTTGTTATGGACGCATGATGTGTGAACGATACTTGTTTGTATGGACGCATGATGTGTGAACGAGGCATGTTTGTATGGACGCATGATGTGTGAACGAGGCTTGTTTGTATGGACGTATGATGTGTGAACGAGGCTTGTTTGTATGGACGCATGATGTGTGAACGAGGCTTGTTTGTATGGACGCATGATGTGTGAACGAGGCTTGTTTGAATGGAAGCATGATTTGTGAACGAGGCTTCTTTGTATGGACGCATCATGGGTTAACGAGGCTTGTTTGTATGGACGCATGATGTGTGAACGAGGCTTGTTTGTATGGACGCATGATGTGTGATCGAGGCTTGTTTGTATGGATGCATGATGTGTGAACGAGGCTTGTTTGTATGGACGCATGATGTGCGATCGAGTCTTGTTGTTATGGACGCATGATGTGTGAACGATACTTGTTTGTATGGACGCATGATGTGTGAAGGAGGCATGTTTGTATGGACGCATGATGTGTGAACGAGGCTTGTTTGTATGGACGCATGATGTGTGAACGAGGCTTGTTTGTAGGGACGCATGATGTGTGAACGAGGCTTTTTTCTATGGACCCATGATGTGTGAACGAGGCTTGTTTGTATGGACGCCTGATGTGTGAACGATACTTGTTTGTATGGACGCATGATGTGTGAACGAGGCGTGTTTGTATGGACGCATGATATCTGAACGAGGCTTGTTTACATGGAGGCATGATTTGTGAACGAGGCTTCTTTGTATGGACGCATGATGTGTGAACGAGGCTTGTTTGTAGGGACGCATGATGTGTGAACGAGGCTTTTTTCTATGGACCCATGATGTGTGAACGAGGCTTGTTTGTATGGACGCATTATGTTTTATCGAGGCTTCTTTCTATGGACGCATGATGTGTGAACGAGGCTTGTTTGTATGGACGCATGATGTGTTATCGAGGCTTCTTTCTATGGACTCATGACGTGTGAACGAGGCTTGTTTGTATGGACGCATGATGTGTTATCGAGGCTTCTTTCTATGGACCCATGATGTGTGAACGAGGCTTGTTTGTAGGGACGCATGATGTGTTATCGAGGCTTCTTTCTATGGACCCAAGATGTGTGAACGAGGCTTGTTTGTATGGACGCATGATGTGTGAACGAGGCTTGTTTGTATGGACGCATGATGTGTTATCGAGGCTTGTTTGTATGGACGCATGATGTGTTATCGAGGCTTCTTTCTATGGACCCATGATGTGTGAACGAGGCTTGTTTGTATGGACGCATGATGTGTTATCGAGGCTTCTTTCTATGGACGCATGATGTGTGAACGAGGCTTGTTTGTATGGACGCATGATGTGTTATCGAGGCTTGTTTCTATGGACCCATGATGTGTGAACGAGGCTTGTTTGTATGGACGCATGATGTGTGAACGAGGCTTGTTTGTATGGACGCATGATGTGTTATCGAGGCTTGTTTGTATGGACGCATGATGTGTTATCGAGGCTTCTTTCTATGGACGCATGATGTGTGAACGAGGCTTGTTTGTAGGGACGCATGATGTGTGATCGAGGCTTTTTCTATGGACCCATGATGTGTGAACGAGGCTTGTTTGTAGGGACGCATGATGTGTTATCGAGGCTTCTTTCTATGGACGCATGATGTGTGAACGAAGCCTGTTTGTGTGGACGCATGATGTGAGAACGAGGCATTTTTGTATGGACGCATGACTTGTGAAAGAAGCTTCTTTGTATGGACGCATGATGTCCGAACGAGGCTTGCTTGTATGGACGCATGATGTCTGAACGAGGCTTGTTTGTATGGACGCATGATGTGTGAACGAGGCTTGTTTGTATGGACGCATAATGTGTGAACGAGGCTTGTTTGTATGGACGCATGATGTGTGAACGAGGCATGTTTCTATGGACGCATGATGTGTGAACGAGGCTTGTTTGTATGGACGCATGATGTGTGAACGAGGCTTGTTTCTATGGACGCATGATGTGTGAACGAGGCTTGTTTCTATGGACGCATGATGTGTGAACGAGGCTTGTTTCTATGGACGCATGATGTGTGAACGAGGCTTGTTTCTATGGACGCATGATGTGTGAACGAGGCTTGTTTGTATGGACGCATGATGTGTGAACGATGCTTGTTTCTATGGACGCAGCATGTGTGAACGAGGCTTGTTTGTATGGACGCATGATGTCTGAACGAGGCTTGTTTCTATTGACGCATGATGTGTGAACGAGGCTTGTTTGTATGGACGCATGATGTGTGAACGAGGCTTGTTTCTATGGACGCATAATGTGTGAACGAGTCTTGTTTGTATGGACGCATGATGTGTGAACGAGGCATGTTTCTATGGACGCATGATGTGTGAACGAGACTTGTTTCTATGGACGCATGATGTGTGAACGAGGCTTGTTTCTATGGACGCATAATGTGTGAACGAGGCTTGTTTGTATGGACGCATGATGTGTGAACGTGGCTTGTTTCTATGGACGCATGATGTGTGAACGAGCCTTTTTTCTATGGACGCATGATGTGTGAAGGAGGCTTGTTTGTATGGACGCATGATGTGTGAACGAGGCTTGTTTCTATGGACGCATGATGTGTGAACGAGCCTTTTTTCTATGGACGCATGATGTGTGAACGAGGCTTGTTTGTATGGACGCATGATGTGTGAACGAGGCTTGTTTCTATGGACGCATGATGTGTGAACGAGCCTTTTTTCTATGGACGCATGATGTGTGAACGAGGCTTGTTTGTATGGACGCATGATGTATGAACGAGGCATGTTTGTATGGACGCATGATGTGTGAACGAGGCTTGTTTGTACGGACGCATCTTGTGTGAACGAGGCTTGTTTGTATGGACGCATGATGTGTGATCGAGGCTTGTTCGTATGGACGCATGATGTGTGATCGAGGCTTGTTTGTACGGACGCATGATGTGTGAACGAGGCTTGTTTGTATGGACGCTTGATGGGTTAACGAGGCTTGTTTATATGGACACATGATGTGTGAACGAGTCTTATTTGTGTGGACGCATGATGTGTGAACGAGGCTTGTTTGTATGGACGCATGACGTGTGATCGAGACTTGTTTGTATGGACGCATGACGTGTGAACGATAGAGTAAATAGTAGGCTTAGAAAGAATGAGTCCGGGGGACTCATTTGCTTGAGAAAAGGTGCTACAGCATGGTCACAGTCAAATAAATGAGACAAATATTGTCGCTGACGTAAAATGTGAGGGAGGTAACTCTAGAAAATATACAATTGAAGTACCTCCTACACTCATATCGGACGTCAAATATAAGGGAAGTAATTCTAGAAAATATTTATTTCAGTTATCTCCTATGTTCATAGGAGATAACTGAAATGAATATTTTCTGGAGTTAACTCCCTTACATTTTACGTCAACGACTTACTTGTCTAATTCATTTGACTGTGCCCATGCAGCCGCACCGCCTCTTCTCAAGCAAATCGACCCCAGGACTTATTCTTTCTAAGCCTAGTACTTGCTCTATCGTTCACACGTCATGCTTCCATACAGACAAGCCTCGTTAACCCATCATGCGTTCATACAAACAAGACTCGTTCACACATCATGCGTCCATACAAAGAAGCCTCGTTGGACGCATGATGGGTGAACGAGGCTTGTTTGTATGGACGCATGATGGGTGAACGAGGCTTGTTTGTATGGATACATGATGGGTTAACGGGGCTTGTTTGTATGGACGCATGATTGATGAACGAGGCTTGTTTGTATGGACGAATGACTTCTACCATAGGATGATTTCGACCAAAGGAGTCCGATAGAATAAATACAAGGCTTAGATACAATAAGTCCTGGGGTCGATTTTTTTGAGAAAAGGCGGGGCTACAGCATCAGCACAGTCAAATGAATGAGACAAGTAGCGTCGTTGATGTAAAATGTAAGGGAGATAACTCTAGGAAACATTCCTTTTAGTTATCTCCCATATTCATAGGAGTTATAAATTGTGAGGAAGGTTACTCTAGAAAATATTCATATTAGTTATCTCCTATGAACATTGGAGATAACTGAAATAAATATTTTCTAGGGTTACCTCCCTTACATTTTACATCACATATGAACATAGGTGATAGTTATAATGAAAGTTTTCGAGTTACGTCCCTTACATTTTACGTTAACGACGCTATTTGTTTCATTCATTTAATGTGTCCATGCTGTAGCCCCGCCTTTTCTCAAGAAAATCGACGCCAGGACTTCTTCTTTCTAAGCCTAGTATTTATTCTATCGGTCTCCTTTATTCGGCCCGAAGCTATGTTAGAAGTCCATACAAACAAGCCTAGTTCACACATCATGCGTCACACATCATGGATTAACGAGGCTTGTTTGTATGCACGCATGATGTGTTAATGATGCTTGTTTGTATGGACGCTTGATGTGTGAACGAGGCTTGTTTGTATGGACGCATGATGTGTGAACGAGGCTTGTTTGTATGGACGCATGATGTGTGTGAACGAGGCTTGTTTGTATGGACGCATGATGTGTGAACGAGGCTTGTTTGTATGGACGCATGTTGGGTGAGCGAGGCTTGTTTGTATGGACGCATAATGTGTGATCGAGGCTTGTTTGTATGGACGCATGATGTGTGAACGAGGCATGTTTGTATGGACGCATGATGTGTGAACGAGGCTTGTTTGTATGGACGCTGGATGTGTGAACGAGGCATGTTTGTATGGACGCATGATGTGTGAACGAGGCATGTTTGTATGGACGCTGGATGTGTGAACGAGGCATGTTTGTATGGACGCATGATGTGTGAACGAGGCTTGTTTGTATGGACGCATGTTGGGTGAGCGAGGCTTGTTTGTATGGACGCATAATGTGTGAACGAGGCATGATTTCGACCAAAGGAGTCCGATAGAATAAATACAAGGCTTAGATACAATAAGTCCTGGGGTCGATTTTTTTGAGAAAAGGCGGGGCTACAGCATCAGCACAGTCAAATGAATGAGACAAGTAGCGTCGTTGATGTAAAATGTAAGGGAGATAACTCTAGGAAACATTCCTTTTAGTTATCTCCATATTCATAGGAGTTATAAATTGTGAGGAAGGTTACTCTAGAAAATATTCATATTAGTTATCTCCTATGAACATTGGAGATAACTGAAATAAATATTTTCTAGGGTTACCTCCCTTACATTTTACATCACATATGAACATAGGTGATAGTTATAATGAAAGTTTTCGAGTTACGTCCCTTACATTTTACGTTAACGACGCTATTGTTTCATTCATTTAATGTGTCCATGCTGTAGCCCCGCCTTTTCTCAAGAAAATCGACGCCAGGACTTCTTCTTCTAAGCCTAGTATTTTTCTATCGGTCTCCTTTATTCGGCCCGAAGCTATGTTAGAAGTCCATACAAACAAGCCTAGTTCACACATCATGCGTCACACATCATGGATTAACGAGGCTTGTTTGTATGCACGCATGATGTGTTAATGATGCTTGTTTGTATGGACGCTTGATGTGTGAACGAGGCTTGTTTGTATGGACGCATGATGTGTGAACGAGGCTTGTTTGTATGGACGCATGATGTGTGAACGAGGCTTGTTTGTATGGACGCATGATGTGTGAACGAGGCTTGTTTGTATGGACGCATGTTGGGTGAGCGAGGCTTGTTTGTATGGACGCATAATGTGTGATCGAGGCTTGTTTGTATGGACGCATGATGTGTGAACGAGGCATGTTTGTATGGACGCATGATGTGTGAACGAGGCTTGTTTGTATGGACGCTGATGTGTGAACGAGGCATGTTTGTATGGACGCATGATGTGTGAACGAGGCTGTTTGTATGGACGCTGGATGTGTGAACGAGGCATGTTTGTATGGACGCTGATGTGTGAACGAGGCATGTTTGTATGGACGCATGATGGGTGAACGAGGCTTGTTGTATGGACGCATGTTGGTGAGCGAGGCTTGTTTGTATGGACGCATGTTGGGTGAGCGAGGCTTGTTTGTATGGACGCATAATGTGTGAACGAGGCATGATTTCGACCAAAGGAGTCCGATAGAATAAATACAAGGCTTAGATACAATAAGTCCTGGGGTCGATTTTTTTGAGAAAAGGCGGGGCTACAGCATCAGCACAGTCAAATGAATGAGACAAGTAGCGTCGTTGATGTAAAATGTAAGGGAGATAACTCTAGGAAACATTCCTTTTAGTTATCTCCCATATTCATAGGAGTTATAAATTGTGAGGAAGGTTACTCTAGAAAATATTCATATTAGTTATCTCCTATGAACATTGGAGATAACTGAAATAAATATTTTCTAGGGTTACCTCCCTTACATTTTACATCACATATGAACATAGGTGATAGTTATAATGAAAGTTTTCGAGTTACGTCCCTTACATTTTACGTTAACGACGCTATTTGTTTCATTCATTTAATGTGTCCATGCTGTAGCCCCGCCTTTTCTCAAGAAAATCGACGCCAGGACTTCTTCTTTCTAAGCCTAGTATTTATTCTATCGGTCTCCTTTATTCGGCCCGAAGCTATGTTAGAAGTCCATACAAACAAGCCTAGTTCACACATCATGCGTCACACATCATGGATTAACGAGGCTTGTTTGTATGCACGCATGATGTGTTAATGATGCTTGTTTGTATGGACGCTTGATGTGTGAACGAGGCTTGTTTGTATGGACGCATGATGTGTGAACGAGGCTTGTTTGTATGGACGCATGATGTGTGAACGAGGCTTGTTTGTATGGACGCATGATGTGTGAACGAGGCTTGTTTGTATGGACGCATGATGTGTGAACGAGGCTTGTTTGTATGGACGTATGATGTGTGAACGAGTCATGTTTGTATGGACGCATGATGTGTGAACGAGGCTTGTTTGTATGGACGCATGATGTGTGAACGAGGCTTGTTTGTATGGACGCATGATGTGTGAACGAGGCTTGTTTGTATGGACGCATGATGTGTGAACGAGGCTTCTTTGTATGAACGCATGATGTGTGAACGAGGCTTGTTTGTATGGACGCATGATGTGTGAACGAGGCTTCTTTGTATGAACGCATGCTGTGTGAACGAGGCTTGTTTGTATGGACGCATGATGTGTGAACGAGGCTTGTTTGTATGGACGCATGATGTGTGAACGAGGCTTGTTTGTATGGACGCATGTTGGGTGAGCGAGGCTTGTTTGTATGGACGCATAATGTGTGATCGAGGCTTGTTTGTATGGACGCATGATGTGTGAACGAGGCATGTTTGTATGGACGCATGATGTGTGAACGAGGCTTGTTTGTATGGACGCTGGATGTGTGAACGAGGCATGTTTGTATGGACGCTGGATGTGTGAACGAGGCATGTTTGTATGGACGCTGGATGTGTGAACGAGGCATGTTTGTATGGACGCATGATGTGTGAACGAGGCTTGTTTGTATGGACGCATGTTGGGTGAGCGAGGCTTGTTTGTATGGACGCATAATGTGTGATCGAGGCTTGTTTGTATGGACGCATGATGTGTGAACGAGGCATGTTTGTATGGACGCATGATGTGTGAACGAGGCTTGTTTGTATGGACGCTGGATGTGTGAACGAGGCATGTTTGTATGGACGCATGATGTGTGAACGAGGCATGTTTGTATGGACGCTGGATGTGTGAACGAGGCATGTTTGTATGGACGCATGATGTGTGAACGAGGCTTGTTTGTATGGACGCATGTTGGGTGAGCGAGGCTTGTTTGTATGGACGCATAATGTGTGAACGAGGCATGTTTGTATGGACGCTGGATGTGTGAACGAGGCATGTTTGTATGGACGCATGATGTGTGAAGGAGGCATGATTGTATAGACGCATGATGTGTGGACGAGGCTTGTTTGTATGGACGCATGATGTGTGAACGAGGCTTGTTTGTATGGACGCATGATGTGTGAACGAGGCTTGTTTGTATGGACGCATGATGTGTGAACGAGGCTTGTTTGTATGGGCGCATGATTTGTGAACGATTCATGCGTCCATAGAAACAAGCCTCGTTAACCCATCATGCGTCCATACAAAGAAGCCTCGTTCACAAATCATGCGTCCATACAAACAAGACTCGTTCTCAAATCATGCGTCCATACAAAGTAGCCTCGTTCACAAATCATGCGTCTATACAAACAAGCCTCATTCACACATGCATCCATACAAACAAGCCTCGTTCACACATCATGCGTCCATACTTGTTTATACTTGTTTATACCATCATGTGTCGATAGAAACAAGCCTCGTTCACACAGCATGCGTCCATAGAAACAAGCCTCGTTCACACATCATGCGTCCATACAAACAAGCAAAGTTCACACATCAAGCGTCCATACAAACATGCCTCGTTCACACATCATGCGTCCATACAAAGAAGCCTCGTTCACAAATCATGCTTCCATACAAAGTAGCTTCGTTCACAAATCATGCGTCCATACAAAGTAGCCTCGTTCACAAATCATGCGTCTATACAAACAAGCCTCGTTCACACATGCATCCATACAAACAAGCCTCGTTCACACATCATGCATCCAAACAAACAAGCCTCGTTCACACATCATGCGTCCATACAAACAAGCCTCGTTCACACATCATGCGTCCATACTTGTTTATACTTGTTTATACCATCATGCGTCGATAGAAACAAGCCTCGTTCACACATCATGCGTCCATAGAAACAAGCCTCGTTCAAACATCATGCGTCCATACAAGCCTCGTTGACAATGTCAAAATATTGCATATGTGTACTTGAAAAATAACAAGAAATTTAGTGATCTCTTAGCTAAATATAAGTTAAATGATTAATAATAAGCTTATATTTATCAAAGAAATCACTAAATTCGCAAAAGTTTTCAGGTTAGAAAATGTCAAAATATTGCATCTATGTACTTGAAAAACAACAAAAAATTTAGCGATCTCTTAGCTAAATATAAGTTATATGATTGATAATAAGCTTATATTTATCAAAGAAATCACTAAATTCGGAAAAGTTTTCAGTTTAGAAAAAGTCAAAATATTGCATATGTGTACTCGAAAAACAACAAAAAATTTAGTGATCTCTTAGCTAAATATAAGTTAAATGATAATAAGCTTATATTTATCAAAGAAATCACTAAATTCGCAAACGTTTTCAGGTTAGAAAATGTCAAAATATTGCATATGTGTACTTGAAAAACCACAAGAAATTTAGTGATCTCTTAGTTAAATATAAGTTAACTGATTGATAATAAGCTTATATTTATCAAAGAAATCACTAAATTCGCAAAAGTTTTCAGTTTAGAAAATGTCAAAATATTGCATATGTTTACTTGAAAAACAGAAAAAATTTAGTGATCTCTTAGTTAAATATACGTTAACTGATTGATAATAAGCTTATATTTATCAAAGAAATCACTAAATTCGCAAAAATGTTTTCAGGTTAGAAAATGTCAAAATATTGCATATGTGTACTTGAAAAACAACAAAAAATTTAGTGATCTCTTAGCTAAATATAAGTTAAATGATTGATAATAAGCTCATATTTATCAAAGAAATCACTAAATTCGCAAAAGTTTTCAGTTTAGAAAATGTCAAAATATTGCATATGTGTATTTGAAAAAGAACAAAAAATTTAGTGATCTCTTAGCTAAATATAAGTTAACTGATTGATAATTAGATTATATATATATAAGAAATCACTAAATTCGCAAAAGTTTTCAGGTTAGAAAATTTCAAAATATTGCATATGTGTACTTGAAAAACAACAAGAAATTTAGTGATCTCTTAGCTAAATATAAGTTACCTGATTGATAATAAGCTTATATTTATCAAAGAAATCACTAAATTCGCTAAAGTTTTCAGTTTAGAAAATGTCAAAATATTGCATATGTGTACTTGAAAAACAACAAAAAAATTAGTGATCTCTTAGCTAAATATAAGTTAAATGATTGATAATAAGCTTATCAAAGATTATCTGCCCCTGAATTAGATGTCACTGAATTGCCTGCCCCTGAATTACATGCCCTGAAATACCTGCCTCTGAATTACCTGCCCCTGAATTACCTACCCCTGGATTACCTGCCTCTGTATTACCTACCCCTGGATTATCTGCCCCTGAATTACCTGCCCCTTAATTACCTACCCCCGGATTATCTGCCCCTGACTTACCTGCCCCTGAATTACCTGCCCCTGAATTAGATTCCACTGAATTACCTGCCCCTGAATTACCTGCCACTGAATTACCTGCCCCTGAATTACATGCCTGAATTACCTGCCTCTGAATTACCTGCCCCTGAATTACCTGCCCCTGAATTACATGCCCTGAATTACCTGCCCCTGAATTACCCACCCTTGGATTATCTGCCCCTGAATTACCTGCCCTGAATTACCTGCCTCTGAATTACCTGCCCCTGAATTACCTGCCCCTGAATTAGATGCCACTGAATTACCTGCCCCTGAGTTACCTGCCCCTGAATTACCTACCCCTGGATTATCTGCCCCTGAATTACCTGCCCCTGAATTAGATGCCACTGAATTACATGCCCTGAATTACCTGCCCCTGAATTACATGCCCTGAATTAGCTGCCCCTGAATTACCTACCCCTGGATTATCTGCCCCTGAATTACATGCCCTGAATTACCTGCCTCTGAATTACCTGTCCCTAAATTACCTACCGCTGGATTATCTGCCCCTGAATTACCTGCCCCTGAATTAGATGCCACTGAATTACCTGCCCCTGAATTACATGCCCTGAATTACCTCCCTCTGAATTGCCTGCCCCTGATTACCTACCCCTGGATTATCTGCCCCTGAATTAGCTGCCCCTGAATTAGATGCCACTGAATTACCTGCCCCTGAATTACATACTCTGAATTACCTGCCTCTGAATTACCTGCCCCTGAATTACCTACCCCTGGATTATCTTCCCCTGAATTAGCTGCCCCTGCATTAGATGCCACTGAATTACCTGCCCCTGAATTACATGCCCTGAATTACCTGCCTCTGAATTACTTGCCCCTGAATTACCTACCCCTGGATTATCTGCCCCAGAATTACCTGCCCCTAAATTACCTGCCCCTGAATTAGATGCCACTGAATTACCTGCCCCTGAATTACATACCCTGAATTACCTGCCTTTGAATTACCTGCCCCTGAATTACCTACCCCCGGATTATCTGCCCCTGCATTAGCTGACCCTGAATTAGATGCCACTGAATTACCTGCCCCTGAATTACATGCCCTGAATTACCTGCCTCTGAATTACCTACCCCTGAATTACCTACCCCTGGATTATCTGCCCCTGAATTACCTGCCCCTGAATTACCTGCCCCTGAATTAGATGCCACTGAATTACCTGCCCCTGAATTACATGCCCTGAATTACCTGCCTCTGAATTACCTTCCCCTAAGTACCTACCCCTGGATTATCTGCCCCTGAATTACCTGCCCCTGTTTTAATCTCTTGAGTCTTTCCCAGTAGCTTACATTCTGCATAGAGGCTATCTTCTTCGTGTAGCTACGTTGGATCGCCTCGAGCTCTGTGATCAACTTGACACTGGATGGTGACCATAACTGAGAGCAGTAGTCAAAGTGGCTTAGGACAAGTGTCCTCCAGAGGACCATCATGGTTTCTTGTTCTCTTGTTCTAAAGGTTCTGAGGATCCATCCGGCCAGTCGTCTACATTTCATTGCCAATTTAGCAACATGTACACGAAAGGTCACGTCATCACTCATGTAAATACCTAGGTCACGCACTGATTGTGCCTCTGGGATTGCTATTCCTCCGGGTCCAGTGTATTCATTGGGTATTGCATTTAGTTTTGCATGCTGATAGTATAGAGCTTGAAACTTTCCAGCATTGAACTGCATGCTATTCTTTTCGGCTCACTTGTAATATATATATATATATATATATATTATATATATATATATATATATAATATATATATATATATATTATATATATATATACATATATATACATATATATATATACATATATATATATATATATATATATATACATATATATATATATACATATATATATATATATATATACACACATATATATATAGTAGTAAAGGAATCCACAGTGACTGACGTGTTTTCGCCGCTTCTGACCTGTCAGCGGCCAAAGACACACAAGACACAGAATAACAAATACAACCCAGCAGGATTACTGATAAACAACTGTAATTACTGGAAGATCTACTACTTTCTGTGAGTAATTTGAATTTCCCTCAAAATAAGTTAAAGAATTCCAAACCTACAGTTTGGGACAAAAATTTTAGAATCATAAATATCTCCATTTTTTGTGTGAACATTTTGCCGTCACCTCTTCCTTGAGTATCAGATTATGTAAAATGCCTTTGGTTGTAGGTTGAGCATTTGTGGGTAGAATACCGCAGGACGGTTTGTGCTCAGACTTAACATACACAGCAACACCTCCACCTCGTCTTTTTCCTCTGTCACATCTAAAAGTATGACACGCTAAAAGTATGACACCACAATTAAATGCACGCTAAAAGTATGGACGTAAACACCAGCTAATCTTCTTCTTGACATACCTTTTATTGCAATCGCATTATTAAACACGTGGAGAATAAGAAAAAAAAAGAAAAAGAAAAGAAAAAATACTATTTATAGTTTCGCTCTGCTCGTACATGACTCTATTCACAAGTACTTTTTATAGTCGGCCCCTCCTTTGATTTTTCTCAAAGTCAAGGTCACTGTTTCACAAGTTCCATCAACACTGTTGCGGTCAATTTGAACTCTATTTGACCGACCGTTCTTCATCTCACTTTATGAGCTATTACTACTGCTGCTATCAGAATTTACTGCAGTTACTACTATCGCTACAATTAGAAACATTCAAGTTGACGATGACACTGAAATGTCTTTCTCCGTGTCTGAATTATACCGGTGGCACCAACGAAAAATCCCTTTCTTTCTCTGTGCTGGGAGAAAAGAGAATTTACTATAAAAACAAAGCCCCCGCCCTCCCTCCAACGTATAATTTACTTTAAAAAGAAATACTTTAAAAGGGAAAAACGTGAGAAGAAAAATAAAAATTAATAATCTAATTTAACAGTAGACAAAAACATGTGCCTTCTCGCACATAAACACAGTATTCACACATATACAAACATGCGCAGATGCAATTATTGAAGTACTAAATGGCACGTCAAATGATATTTAATCGTGTGGAACATGTTACATGCATATCAATATTCTAAAGTTTAGACATACTATCCCTTATCCTAAAGCTGCTTCAGACAATTAGGAAGGGTTCCCGACTCGTTGCACCGTCTGTTTTCAATCTTGGATTGTGATTCGGCTCAGCCCAAACTCTCAGATTTTGTCTGCTGTTGCCTACTCCTACAAGGATTGCACCTGTTTTTTGTTCCTGATTTAACCCCGATTTGTCCTAGAGCCCATAGAAGATTGTTTTTAGTCAACCATCCATCATGTCAGCTACCTACGCATCGAAACTGAGATCTGCAAGATGATGGTCCTACCAATAGTCAGCTCAACGAGCAGTTGCTGTTGCTCAAACAAGAGGTTGAGCACCTAAAGTCTGTTGTTGCTCTCTTACTGAATAAACAGTCTCCTGTTGACGCAGAGTCACCCTTGATTTCTTCCCTGGAGACGTCCAAACCGAAGGGAACAAAATCGAAGCGGCCAAAGAAGGCGAAGGAACCGGCGGTCGTTTCTGCACATGATCGTTCCCGTGCGGATTCTTCCTCATCTGCCTTTTCGGTCCCGGAGGTTCCCCAACCTAATTTGAGGAGCGTAGACTCAAACCCACCTGAAGACCGTTGTTCTCCCCAAAAGAAGAAACGTCGTCAAAACTCCAGTGGGGCGGATTTAGCTATGAAACCTGACCACGATAAACGGTCTCCTGTTGACACAGAGTCACCCTTGATTTCTTCCCTGGAGACGTCCAACCGAAGGGAACAAAATCGAAGCGGCCAAAGAAGGCGAGGAACCGGCGGTCGTTCCTGCACATGATCGTTCCTGTGCGGATTCTTCCTCATCTGCCTTTTCGGTCCCGGAGGTTCCCCAACCTAGTTTGAGGAGCGTAGACTCAAACCCACCTGAAGACCGTTGTTCTCCCCAAAAGAAGAAACGTAGTCAAAACTCCAGAGGGGCAGATTTGGCTATGAAACCTGATCACGATAAAATCTGTTTGGATTCTCCTTCACTTGTCCTTCCCATTAATGCCATTGCTCAACCAATTCTGAACGATCTCGATGTGAGTTCATCTGGGGAGTGGTGCTCCCCCAAACCGAAGAAGAGGCAGTGCAGTTCCAAACCAGGCGGGAAAATTATGACCACTAAATCCATTCCGATCGACCCCACAGGCCGACATAAGTCCGATGGCTATGAAACCACCCTTTCGAAATCCTCCAATGAAGAATCGAATACCGCAGCTCATAGTAGAGAACTTTTTGCCCACTCAAGATCGGCAATAATATATGGCAAAGCTGAATCCACCTGTGATACAGGCATAAACCGCCTAAAAGATGACATTAATTTTGTTTCCATTTTGGTTGGAGAATTGTTCTCTGTGAACGAAAATGTCAGTCTTCTTAAGGTCGCTCGGCTAGGAAGATTCCAAGCGAACCCAACCGCAGATACTAGACCACGCCCAATAAGGGTAATCTTTTCTTCTGATCGGGAGGCTTCAGTCTTTCTGAACAGAGCTCAGACGCATGCCTGGGAGGACCCCAATATGGGTTTTCGCGAGGAATACTCACTAAGAGAGAGAATTCGCCGGAGGAACCTGATATCCGAGCTAAAGATGAGGAAACAAATGGGAGAGAAGGGTTTACGAATCCAAGATGGACAGATAATCAAGTCCTACCTCTGGTCCCATGCTGTAGTGCTGACAGGGAAAGTGATGTGAGGGCAAATCGAAGTGAAGTTGATAACCCCGTCAACGATGCTATCTCTGATGCCCTTCATTCTGCTTGTTCCCCAACTCCCGCCCCTCAGACTTCACAGCTCAGCATCGTCTACACCAACTCGTGCTCCTTATTCCCAAAGTTCAGTGAACTATTTACACTGGCCATACGGGACTCCCCTGATGTGATAGCTATCACCGAGACTTGGCTGACTCCAGCAGTAAAGGACTCAGAAATCCACCTGCAGGGCTACGTCCTTTTCAGATGTGACAGAGGAAAAAGACGAGGTGGAGGTGTTGCTGTGTATGTTAAGTCTGAGCACAAACCGTCCTGCGGTATTCTACCCACAAATGCTCAACCTACAACCAAATTCGATGCCGTCTATTGCAAGCTGAGCCTATCTGAGTTTTGCCTGCCCGTGTTGGCTGTCTACAGGCCGCCTCTAGCCGACCCCCAGGACGATGCTCATCTACTCGAAGCGATAAGATTCGTTTCAGCTTCGCATGACTGCTTGGTACTAGGCGACTTCAACGCTCCCACGATCGATTGGCCCGCATCAAGTTGTACAACATCTTCCCGGTTCGGCCAGGCCCTTCTTGACGTGGCTGAAGATTGTTTTCTATCGCAACATGTTGAATATCCGACAAGGCATCGGTCTGGGCAGCAGCCATCTATGCTAGATCTGGTATTCTCCCGCTATCCAAGATCAGTGTCAGACGTATCTGTGTGCGCCCCTCAAGAGTGACCATGCGGTCCTGAAGTTCGTCATGCACACAACTTTTTCCACGCCCACGATTACTTCGCTGCCACGTAGAGTCTTCTCTGCAATTAATCTTGAAATTCTAACCGAGGCTTCCGCGCTTCTGGACTGGCGATCCCTGATGACGTTGTCCTCAGTTGACGAACTATGGTCATCCCTCAAAGCATATGTAATCTGTTTGACTGACCAGGCAGTTCCCGTTGGGCTTCCCAAGAGGAAGAAACACAAAGAAGGTTAAACGAGAACGTCGACTCACAGATATTGCTTGGGCTGAATTCAAAAATCTGGATTCGACTGCAGCTTTTGAGGTGTACAAAACTCAACGAGACCGAGCCGTGAAAATTGAAAAGAAAGAACGCTTCAGTTATGAATACAAAATCGCGGCAAATGCCAGTAGCAATCCAAAAACCTTCTTTGATAGATCGGTACCTCCAATGCTTCGATTGATCATCACGCGGGACGAAGTCAAACGTGTTATTCAAGGCCTCGATGTCAACAAGGGTTACGGCCCTGACGGCATACACCCACGGGTTATCAAAGCGTTGGCTCCGGTCATCTGCGAGCCCTTAACACGACTATTCAATATGTCATTGGCGACGGGTGTTATACCTGTAGATTGGAGAACAGCGATAATCTGCCCAATTTTCAAGAAAGGGAGCCGCGAAGACCCGTTTAACTACCGACCGGTTTCCCTTACATCAATAATCAGCAAGATGTTCGAAACCATCCTTAAGAAAAGTATGATGCTCCACCTCCTAAACACAGCCTCGATCACTGATTCCCAACACGGCTTCGTGCCGAAGAGATCATGCTTGACCAACTTACTAGTAATGGAAGAATTGGTGACGCGCATCCTCGATGATAGTGATGCTGTTGACATCGTTTTATTGGACTTTGCCAAAGCTTTTGACTCGGTAAACCACCGCCTACTACTTGTCAAGCTTCAAGCATATAGTTTCCATCCGGATATTGTACGATGGGTTGGTGCCTTCCTCTCAGATCGCTCCTTCCAAGTTCAAGTTAATGGTTCGCGGTCCGACGTCTCCAGTGCGAGCAGTGGCGTGCCTCAAGGTTCAGTGCTTGGGCCCTTGTTGTTCTTAGTCTTCATAAATGACTTGCCCGACGACCTCACGCAACACACCCTTCTATTTGCCGACGATATCAAACTGGTCACTCCTCGCGGTAGTATAGAGGATCTTCGTCGATGCCTCCACCAAATTTGGAAGTGGTCTAACGATTGGGACCTGTGTCTGAACGTGTCAAAGTGCTGTCATCTGCCTGTCGGCTCTACTCCTGCAACTCAA
>NC_043021.1:28876174-28888674 GCF_006345805.1 Octopus sinensis
TCGAGCAAAAGGGCAAAAGCTCGCTCGATCTCGATTTTCAGTACGAATACGGACCGCGAAAGCGTGGCCCAACGATCCTTTCCGAATTACAGCGGCGAGCTATGCGTCCGCCGAGAGGTGTCAGAAAAGTTACCACAGGGATAACTGGCTTGTGGCGGCCAAGCGTTCGCAGCGACGTCGCTTCTTGATACTTCGATGTCGGCTCTTCCTATCAGAATTCGCAAAGCGTTGGATTGTTCACCCGCTAACAGGGAACGTGAGCTAGGTCTAGACCGTCGTGAGACAGGTTAGTTTTATCCTACCGATGCATCGCGCGTACGCGGCGCCCCGAGTCGCGTCGGGGTTCTCGGCCTGCGGCCGGGGCGTCGTCGTGCTCGCGCGTCGTCCGTCGTGGCCGTTGCCGCCGAAGCTTCCTCGGCCGACGTTAGGCGGGCGTCGGTAACGTCAACTTGGCTACGGCTATCCCGTCCAGTACGCGAGGAACCGCGTGATCAGAGCAACGGTTTGCTCACTCGCTCGATAGAGCGGTGGTGCCAGGCTGCGTCTGAGCGATAACGGCTGAACGCCTCTAAGCCGGAACCCTAGCCGGACAAAGCGTCTCAAACTCAAGGCGCATGGCTTAGCTGGGATTTCGCCGTCCGCCCGTCGCGTTCGCGCGGCGAGCGGTAGCGTCGCCGGCGGAATTGCCATTTGGGAATGCCGGCGGCGGTGACTCCGTCGTCGTCGTCTACTCGGCCCGCTCCGACTCGTTCGAAGAGATCGAGACGAAAGGGATCGCTTGCAGACGACTCGACTTGCCGTTCGGAGTGACGTGCTTAGTAGAGCAGCTACCACACTGCGATCTATTGAGTCTCTTCTCGCAAACGACACGATTTGCCCCTTCGAGGCGGAAGGAGGTGCGAAAGATGGCAAACTAATGTGCAATCAAGCGGCGGAGGTGGCGTCGTTATCCTCCGCCGTTCGTTGATTGCGATGGTCGGGTGGGGCGACGAAGTGTTTGCAGCGGCGAACGACTTAGCGGTCATCGTAACCGTCTTCGTCGTCTTACACCCGGAATCGAGCACGCGTCGTCATGCGCTCGTCTAAATGAGAAGTAGAAGAAACGCCAGCTCATAACTGCGCGCGTACACTGGGTGATCGGTTTATGCTGAGGAACCTGACGTAAAATAAAAGTCGTGTACCTCCGACACATTCTGTTCGGGCGAGTTCTCGGTCGTCGGGAGCGGTATGGAGCACGAGCGCGGCAGGTAGAGAGTCTGAGTAGTATACGACGTTATCGATGAAGACCACGAGTGTGTGTGTCCGTGTGTTATCGACGAAGCGGCTAGTTCTCGGCATCGAGGAAGAGTCCGACCGGTCGGTCGGCAGGTAGAAGAGTCTGAGTAGAGTACGTTATCGACGAAGACAACGAGTGTGTGTGTCCGTGTGTTACCGGTGTTATCGACGAGGCACGAAGCGGCGAGTTCTGGGCCGAGATCTCGGTATGGAACACGAGTGCGGCCGGTAGAGTGTGTGTGTCCGTGTGTTATTGGTGTTATCGACGACGCACGATGCCTGGGACGTCAGTCTAAGTCGCCGTCAGCCGAGTCGTTGTCACCGTCAGCACCGAGGGGCCGCAGGCGGCAGGCCTGAGCCAATCGCCCGGACCTCCGCCACGCTACCGTGCCCGATATCGAAAGAACGAACCTAAGCTAGTGATATTGCCCACGTACATGTGGACGTACCCGCGACCGATGCCGGAAGGCTGTCACTAGATACAAGCGGTCGATACGGCGACGTGTTCCTTCGCGTAAATTCCCGTAGGGGCCACCAGCAGCAGGCCTTCGCCAGTCGCCCGGAGCTTCGCCTCGCTACCTTTCCTGATATCGAAAGAACGAACCTAAACTAGCGGTATCGCCCACGTACACGTGGACGTACCCGAGAGATTTACCGGAAGGCTGTAACGAGATACACGCGGTCGATACAGCGACGTGTTCTTCCGCGTAAATTCCTGAAAATGAGCACTGCAGCTAGTATAGGTAGGGGCCGCCGGCTGTACGGTTTCGCCAGGCCTGCGCCAGTCGCCCGGAGCTCCACCGCGCTACCATGCCCGATCTAGTTAGATCGAATCGAAGCTCACGGTATCACAAATGTACACGTGGACGTAGCCGCGACCGATCTCTACAGTCGCCGGGAGTCGCCGTGCCCGATATCGAAAAAACGAACCTAAGCTAGCGATATCGCCCACTCTCACGTGGACGTACCCACGACCGATGCCAGAATGCGGTCACGAGTTACACGCGGTCGATACAGCGACGTGTTCCTTCGCGTAAATTCCTGGAAGATGGCAACTGCGGCTTGTATAGCTAGGGGCCGCCTGCGGCAGGCTTGTGCCAATCGCCTTGGGCTCCGCCGCGTTACCGTTCTCGATATCGAAAGAACGAACCTAAGCTAGCGGTATCGCCCACGTACACGTGAACGTACCCACGAGAGATACCGGAAGGCTGTCACGAGATACATGGGGTCGATACAGCGACGTGGTCCGTCCCGTAAATTCCCGAAAATGACAACTGCAGCTAGTATAGGTAGGGGCCGCCAGCGGTACGGTGGCGCCAGGCCTGCGCCAGTCGCCTGGAAGTCCGCCGCGTTACTGTGCCCGATCTAGTAAAACCGAATCGAAGCTCGCGGTATCACAAACGTACACGTGGACGTACCCGGGACCGATCACTTAAGTCGCCGGGAGTCTATGGCGATATGCATAGGGTAAATACAACGATGTGGTCCAACCCGTAAGTCAACGGATACAGACCCGTGAGCTTACGGGTCGGCCCACGCTGGATAGTCAGAACAAATCGAAGTATTGCCCATGCACATGTGTACGTAGCCGCGACCGATCCCTTCAGTCACCGAGAGTCTGTGGCGATATGCACCAGGTAAACACAACGACGTGGTTCGACCCATAACTTAACGGAAACAGACCCTTTAGCTGACGCATCGGCCCACGCTGGATCTTCACGGTCTAAGTGACCGTCGCACCCCAAGGGGTTCCAGACTATATTGAGGGCAAGCAGTCGGCAGATGAATGTCTCCGGGATCGTTCGGCATGATGTCTGAGACGGAAGCCTGAGAAACCGTGAGCCCGGCGAGTGGCAGCCGCTTTAACGCCACCTCGCCTTCCTTGTTCGCCTACGGCGGGCCTGAGCCGGTCGCCCGATATCAAAAGAACGAATCGAAGCTCGCGGTATAACCCACGTACACGTGGACGTACCCACGACCGATGCCGGAAGGCTGTCACGAGATACAAGCGGTCGATGCAGAGATGTGTTCCTTAGCGTAAATTCCCGAAAGATAACAACTGCGGCTGATATAGGTAGGTGCCTAAAGCGGCAGCTCTGTCCCGCTCGCCCGTTGCTCCGCCACGTTACCGTGCCCGATATCGAAACAATGAACTTAAGCTCGCGGTATCGCCCACGTACAAGTGGACGTACTCGCGACCGAGGGCTGTCATGAGACACACGAAGTCGATACAGCGACGTGGTCCGTCCCGTAAATTCCCGATGCCGTCAGTCACCGGGAGTCTTTGGCGATATGCACCGAGTAAATACAGCGACGTAGTCCAACCCGTAAGTTAAAAAAATCAGACCCTTAAGCTTGTGGGTTTTCCCCGGCTGGATAATCACGCTCTAGGTGACCGTCGCACCCCAAGTGGTTCCAGACTATATTGAGGGCTAGCAGTCTGCAGGTGAATGTCTCCGGGATCGTTCGGCATGATGTCGGAGACGTCAGCTGTCACGAGATACAAGCGGTCGATACAGCGGTGTGTTCCTTCGCGTAAATTCCCGAAAGATGACAACTGCGGCTAGTATAGGTAGGGGCCGACAGCGGCAGGCCTGCGCCAGTCGCCCGGACCTCCACCTCGCTACCGTGCCCGTATCGAAAGAACGAACCTAAGCTAGCGGTATCGCCAACGTACACGTGGACGTACCCTCGACCGATGCCGAAAGGCTGTCACGAGATACACGCGGTCCATACATTGACGTGCTTCGTCCCGTAAATTCCCGATGCCGTCAGACGCTCGCCTTCGCCCGCATCTTCACCTCCGCCTTGGCCTGCCTCTGGACGTTCGCCTTTGCCCGCCTCTTGATGTCGCTTTTTGATCGTTCGTTGTCGGCTCTTCCTATCATTGCGAAGAAGAATTCGCAAAGCGTTGGATTGTTCACCCATTCCTGTGTAGAGGCCATCTTGCACCGGCAGACGGGGAGCTAACCAATGGCAGTAATGGGCGACGAGAAAATCCCTTTCAGACGGTCACCTATGCAGATCAGCCACAACACTCCTTGGTAGTCTGGACCCCTTGGGTTGCGACGGTCACCTAGAGCGTGACTATCCAGCGTGACTATCAGACCCACAAGCTTACGGGTCTGATTTTTTTATATTACGGGTCTGACCACGTCGCTGTATTTACCCTATGCATATCTCCACAGACTCCCGGCGACTGACGGCATCGGGAATTTACGGGATGGACCACGTCAGTGTATCGACCGCGTGAATCTCGTGACAGCCTTACGGCATCGGTCGCTGGTACGTCCACGTGTACGTTGGCGATACCGTGACCTTAGGTTCGTTCTTTCGATTCCGGTAACGTTAGCGCGGCGGAGCAACGGGCGACAGGCACAGGCCTCTCACGGGTGGCCCCGCGGCGCGTAGACGAACGCAGAAAGCAAGGTGGCATGAAGGCAAGGGGCCAGCCGTTGCGCTGACGGCGTCTTGGGCTGGTGTCTCCGGCATCATGCCGAACGATCACCGAGACATCCACCTGCCGACTGCTAGCCCTCAAGATAGTCTGGACCCCCTTGGTGGGTGACGGTCACCTACAGCGTGATTATCCAGCGTGGGCCGACCCGTCAGCTCACGGGACTGTTTCCGTTAACTTACGGTTCGAACCTGGTCGTTGTATTTACCCAGTGCATATCGCCACAGACTCCTGGCGACTGACGGGATCGGTAACGGCTACCATGCTCGATATCGAAAGATCGACCAGAAGCTCGCATTATCGCCCACGTACAAGTGGACGTAGCCGCGACTGATGCCGGAATTATGTCATGAGATACAAGCGGTCGATACAGCGACGTGTTCCTTAGCGCAAATTCCCGAAAGATGACAACTGCGGCTAGTATAGTTATGAGCCGCGCTACTGTTCCCGATATAGAAAGAAGGAATCGAAGCTCGCGGTTTCACCCACGTACACGTGGACGTAGCCGCGACCGATCACGTTAGTCGCCGAGAGTCTGTGGCGATATGCACCTGGTAAACACAACGACGTAGTCCGACCCGTGACTTGACGGAAACAGATCCTTTCGCTGACGCGTCGGCCCACGCTGGATAGTCACGCTCCAGGTGACCGTTGCACCCCAAGGGGGTCCAGACTATATTGAGCGCTAGCATCGGAAGGTGGATGTCTCCGGCATCGTTCGTCAAGACGCCTGACACGTCAGCCTAAGACGCCGTCAGCCCGTCGGGTGGCCGCCGCCTTCACGCTATCTTGCTTTCCCTGTTCGACTACGCGCCGCGGCTCTGCCAGCGACAGGCCTTCGCCTGTCGCCCGTTTCTCCGCCGCGCTACCGTGCCCGATATCGAAAGAACGAA
The DNA here is from genome assembly GCF_006345805.1 of Octopus sinensis. Lineage (NCBI taxonomy): Eukaryota > Metazoa > Mollusca > Cephalopoda > Octopoda > Octopodidae > Octopus > Octopus sinensis. The sequence goes on from NC_043021.1 coordinate 28,881,800, forward strand.
CCTAAGCTGGTGGTATTGCCCACGTAACAGCGGCTAATCTAGGTAGGAGCCGATCGCAGCAGGCCTGCGCCAGTCGCCTGGAGCTCCGCCGCTCTACCGTGCTCGATATACAAAGAACAAATCGAAGCTAGCGGTATCGCCCACGTACACTAGGATGCAGCCGGGACCGATCCCGTCAGTCGCCGAGAGTCTGTTGGGATATTCACCTGGTAAATACAACGACGTGGTCCGACCCGTAAGTTAACGGAAAACGGCCCACGCTGGATCGTCACGCTCTAGTTGACCGTCGCACCCTAAGGGGGTCCAGACTAAATTAAGGACTAAATTAAGGGCAGGTGGATGTCTCGGGGATCATTCGACAAGATGCCTGACACGTCAGCCTAAGAAGCCGTGAGCCTGTCGGGTGGCCGCGGCCTTCACACCAACTTGCTTTCCCGTTTCGACTAATCACCGCAGCGCCGCCAGTGTCAGGCCTGCTCGGGACACCCGTTGTTCCGCCGGCCACCGTGCACGATATCGAAACAACGAGACTATGCTCGCGTTATCGCCCACGTACTCGTGGACGTAGCTGCCACTGTTGCCGGCAGGCTGTCACGAGATACAAGCGGTCGATACAGCGACGTGTTCCATCGCGAAAATTCCCGAAAGATAACAACTGTGGCCAGTATAGTTAGGGGCGGCCTGCGTCAGGCCTGCGCCAGTCGCCCGGAGCTCCGCTTCGCTACCGTGTCCGTATCGAAAGAACGAACCGAAGCTAACGGTATCGCCCACGTACGCGTGGACGTACCCGCGACCGATGTCGGAAGGCTGTCAAGAGATGCAAGAGGTCGAAACAGCGACGTGTTCCATCGTAAAAATTCCCGAAAGATAACAACTGTGGCTAGTACAGTCAGGGGCGGCCTGCGTCAGGCTTGCGCCAGTCCCCCGCACCTCCGCCTCACTACCGTGTCCGTATCGAAAGAACGAACCTAAGCGAGCGGTATCGCCCACGTACACGTGAACGTAGCGTCGACCGATGTCCGTCCCGTAAATTCCCGGAAATTACAATTGCGGCTAGTATATATAGGGGTCGGCAGCGGTATGGTTGCGCCAGGCCTGCGCCAGTCGCCCGGATCTCCGCCGCGCAACCGTGCCCGATCTAGTAAAACCTATTCGAAGCACGCGGTATCACAAACGTGCACGTGGACGTAGCCGAAACCGATCCCTTCAGTCGCCGAGAGTCTGTGGCGATATGCACCGGGTAAATACAACGATGTGGTCCGACCCGTAAGTCAACGGAAACAGACCCGTGAGCATACGGGTCGGCCCACGCTGGATAGTCACGCTGCAGGTGAGCGTTGCACCCCAAGGGTGTCCAGATTGTATTCAGTGCTAGCAGTCGGCAGGTGGATGTCTCCCACATCGTTCGTCAAGGTGCCTGACACGTCAGCCTAAGACGCCGTCAGCCCGTCGGGCGGTCACCGCCTTCGCGCCAACTTGCTTTCACCTTTCGACAACACGCAGTGGCGCCGCCAGCGGCAGGTTTGCGCCAGTCGCCCATTGCTCCGCCGCGTTACCGTGACCTATATCGAAAGAACGAACCTAAGCTAGCGGTATCGCCCACGTACGCGAGGACGTCGCCGCGACCGATGCCTGATCTCTGTCACGAAATACAAGCGGTCGATACAGCGACGTGTTCCTTAGCGTAAATTCCTGAGAGATGACAACTGCGGCTAATATAGGTAGGAGCTGAAAGCGGCAGCCCTGCGCCAGTCGCACGGAGCTCCGCCGCGTTACCGTGCCCGATATAGAAAGAACGAATCGAAGCTAGCGGTATCGCCCACTTACACGTGGACGTAGCCGCGACCGATCCCGTCAGTTGCCGGGAGTTTGCTGCGATATTCACCTGGTAAATACAACGACGTGTTCCGACCCGTAAGTTAACGGAAAACGACACGTGAGCTAACGGGTCGGCCCATACTGGATAGTCAGGCTCTAGTTGACCGTCGCACCCCAAGGGGGTCCAGACTATATTGAGGGCTAGCAGTTGCCAGGTTGATGTCTCCGTTCTTCTTCTCGGCGCGGGACCGCCGGCGACAGGCCAGCACCGGACGCCCGTTGCTCCGCGACGCTAGCGTGCCCGATATTGAAAGAACGAACCGTATCTCGCGGTATCGCCCACTTACACGTGGACGTACCCTCGACCGATGCCGGAAGTCTGTCACGTGATACAAGCGGTCGAGACAGTGACGTGGTCCGTCCCATAAATTCCTGAAAGATGACAACTGCAGCTAGTATAGGTAGGAGCCGCAAGAGGTGGGGTTGCGCCATGCTTTCCCTGTTCGACTACGCGCCGCGGGCTCGCCAGCAGCAGGCCTGCGCCGGTCGCCCGTTGCTCCGCCGCGTTACCGTGCGCAATATCGAAAGCAAGAACCGAACCCCGCGGTATCGCCCACGTACGAGTGGACATAGCCCCGACCGATGCCGGAACTCTGTCACGAGATACATGCGGTCGATACAGGGACGTGTTCCTTAGCGTAAATTCCCGAAAGATGAGAACTGCGGCTAGTATTGGAAAGATCCGACAGCGGCAGGCCTGCGACAGTCGCCCGGAGATCCACCGCTCTACCGTCCCCGATATAGAAAAACGAATCGAAACTTGCGGTATCGCCCACGTACACGTGGACGTAGCCGCGACCGATCCCGTCAGTCGCCGACAGTCTGTGGTGATATGCACATGGTAAATACAACGACGTGGTCAGACCCGTAAGTTAACGGAAACAGACTCGTTAGCTGACGGGTCGGCCCAGGCTTGATAGTCACGCTCTAGGTGACCGTCGCACCCCAATGGGGTCTAGACTATATTCAGGGCTAGCAGTCGGCAAGTGGATGTCTCCGGCCGTTCGTCAAGATGCCTGACACGTCAGCCTAAGACGACGTTAGTTCGGTGGGGTGGGGTGGGGGGCACCGACTTCACGCCGCCTTGCTTTCACCGTTCGACTATGCGCCATGGGGCCGCCAACGGCAGGCCTGCGCCGGTCTCCCGTTGCTCCACCGCGCTACCGTGCTAGAGGTATCGCCCACCTACACGTGGACATACCCTCGACCGGTGCCGGAAGGCTGTCACGAGATACAAGCGGTCGATACAGCGGTGTGTTCTTTCGCGTAAATTCCCGAAAGATGACAATTGAGGCTAGTATAGTTAGGGGCCGACAGCGGCAGGCCTGCGCCAATCGCCCGGTGGTCCGTCTCGAAACCGTGCCCGATCTAGTAAGAACGAATCGAAGCTCGCGGTATCGCCCATATAGCCGCTACCGATCCCGTCAGTCGCCAGGAGTCTGTGGCGATATGCACCGGCTAAATACAACGACCAGGTCCGACCCGTAAGTTAACGGAAACAGTCCCGTGAGCTGACGCGTCGGCCTTCGCTGGATAGTCACGCTCTAGGTAACCGTTGCACCCAAAAGGGTCCAGACTATATTGAGGGCTAGCAGTCGGAAGGTGGATTTCTCGGGGATCGTTCGGCATGATGCCGGAGACCTCAGCCTAAGATGCCGTCAGCCCAACGGCTGGCCGCTTGCCTTCACGCCACCTTGCTTTCTCCGTTCGTCAACGCACCGCGGGGCCGCCGGCGACAGGCCTGTGCCGGTCGCCCGTTGCTCCGCCGCGCTAACGTTACCGAAATCGAAAGAACGGACCTACGCTCGGGAAATCGCCCACATACATGTGGACGTACCCGCGACCGATGCCGTAAGGTTGTCACGAAATACACGCGGTCGCAACTCTGACGTGGTCCATCCCCTAATTTCCCGATGCCGTCAGTCGCCGGGCGTCTGTGACGATATGCACCGGGTAAATACGGCGACGTGGTCCGACCCGTAATATAAAACAATCAGACCCGTAAGCTTGGGGGTCGGCCCCCGCTGGATAGTCACGCTCTAGGTGACAGTCGCATCCCAAGGGGGTCCAGACTACTATGTAGGGTTGTGGCTGAACGGCATATGTGACCGTCTGAAAGGGATTTTCTCGTCGCCCATTTCTGCCAATGGTTAGCTCCCCGTTTGCCGGTGCAAGATCGACTCTACACGGCTGGCGCGTCATCGAATTTCCGCCGCCACACCGCCCGCTTTTCAGACGCAGCGTTTGCCCGCCTTCGCCCGCCTTTTGACGCTCGCCTTCGCCCGCATCTTCACGTTCGCCTTCGCCCGCCTCTGGACGTCCGCCCTTGCCCGCCTCTTGATGTCGCTTTTTGATCCTTCGTTGTCGGCTCTTCCTATCATTGCGAGGCAGAATTCGCAAAGCGTTGGATTGTTCACCCACTAACAGGGAATGTGAGCTGAGTTTAGACCGTCGTGAGGCAGGTTTGTTTTATCCTACCGATGCATCGCGCGTACGCGGCGCCCCGAATCGCGTCTGGGTTCTCCGCGTGCGGCTAAGGCGGCGGCGCACTCGCGCGTCGTCCGTCATGGCTGCCGCCGACGCTTCTCCGGCCGACCTTAGGTGGGCGTCGGCAACGTCAACTCGTTTACGGTTATCCCGTCTAGTACGAGAGGAACCGCGTGATTAGAGCAACGGTTCGCTCACTCGCTCGATAGAGCGATGGTGCCAGGCTGCGTCTGAGCGATAACGGCTGAACGCCTCTAAGCCGAGTTGTTTTCCAAAAACGTCTCATGGCTTAGCTGGGCGTTCGCCGTCCGCCCGTCGCGTTCGCGTGGCGAGCGGCAGCGTCGTCGGCGGAATTGCCATTTGGGAATGCCGGCGGCGGTGACTCCGTCGTCGTCGTCTACGCGGCCCGCTCCGACTCGTTCGAAGAGATCGAGACGAAAGGGATCGCTTGCAGACGATTCGAGAAGGCTGTCACGAGATGCAAGCGGTCGATACGGCGACGTGTTCCTTTGCGTAAATTGCCGAAAGATGACAACTGTGGTTAGTATAGGTAGGGGCCACCAGCGGCAGGCCTGCGCCAGTCGCCCGGATCTCCGTCGCGCTACCGTGCCCGATATGGAAAGAACGAACCTAAGCTAGCGGTATCGCCCACGAACATGTGGACGTACCCGCGACAGATACCGGAAGGCTGTCATGAGATACAAGCGGTCGATACAGCGACGTGTTCCTTCGCGTAAATTCCCGAAAATGACAACTGCGGCTAGTATAGGTAGGGGCCGCCAGTGGTACAGTTGCACCAGGCCTGCGCCAGTCGCCCGGAGCTCCGCCGCGTTACCGTGCCCGATCTAGTAAAACCGAATCGAAGCTCGCGGTATCACAAACGTACACGTGGACGTACCCGCGACCGATCCCTTCAGTCGCCGGGAGTCTATGGCGATATGCATAGGGTAAATACAACGATGAGGTCCAACCCGTAAGTCAACGGAAACAGACCCGTGTGCTTACGGGTCGGCCCACGCTGGATAGTCACGCTCCAGGTGACCGTCGCCAGTCGCCTTGGGCTCCGCCGCGTTAGCGTGCCCAAAATCGAAAGAACGAACCTAAGCTAGCGGTATCGCACACTTACACGTGCACGTACCCGCGACCGATCCCTTCAGGCGCCGGGAGTCTATGGCGATATGCACCAGGTAAATACAGCGATGTGGTCCGACACGTAAGTCAATGGAAACAGACCCGTGAGCTTACGGGTCGGCACACACTGGATAGTCACGCTCCAGGTGACCGTCGCAACCCAAGGGTGTTCAGAGTATATTGATTGCTAGCAGTCGGCAGGTGGACGTCTCCGGCATCACACGTCAGCCTAAGACGCCGTCAGCCCGTCGGATGGCCACCGCCTTCACGCCATCTTGCTTTCACCTTTCGACTACGCGCCGCGGCGCCACCAGCGGCAGGCCTGCGCCGGTCACCCGTTGCTCTGCCGCGCTACCGTGCCCGATATCGAAAGAACGAACCTAAGGTAGCGGTATCGCCCACGTACACGTGGACGTACTGGCGACCGATGCCGGATCTCTGTCACGAAATACACGCGGTCGATACAGCGACGTGGTCCGTCCCGTAATTTCCTGAAAGATGACAACTGCGGCTAGTATAGGTAGGGGCTGCCAGCGGCAGGCCTGCGCCAGTTACCCGAAGCTCCGTCTCGCTAGCGTGCATGATTTAGTAAAAACAAATCGAAGCTAGCAGTACCGCCTATGCACACGTGTACGTAGCCGCGACCGATCCCGTCAGTCGCCGAGAGTCTGTGGCGATATGCACCGGGTAAACACAACGATGTGGTTCGACCCATAGATTAACGGAAACAGACCCTTTAGTTGACGCGTCGGCCCACGCTGGATAGTCACAGTCTAGGTGACCGTCGCACCCCAAGGGGTTCCAGATTATATTTGAGGGCTAGCAATCGTTAGATGATGTCTCCGGTATCGTTTGGCATGATGTCTGAAACGTCGGCCTGAGAAACTTGAGCCCGGCCGGTGACCAGCGCTTTAATGCCACCTCGCTTTGCTTGTTCGCCTGCGCCAGGCCTGCTCCAGTCGCCAGGAGCTCCGCCGCGTTACCGTGCCCGATATAAAAAGAGCGAATCGAAGCTAGCGGTATCGCCCACGTACACATGGACGTAGCCGCGACCAATCCCGTCATTCGCCGGGAGTCTGTTGCAATATGCACCTGGTAAATACAACGACGTGGTTCGACCCCTAAGTTAACGGAAAACGACTCGTGAGCTTACGGGTCGGCCCACGCTGGATAGTCAGGCTCTAGTTGACCGTCGCACCCCAAGGGGGTCCAGACTAGCAGTCGGCATGTGGATGTCTCTGGGATCGTTCGGTAAGATGCGTGAGACATCAGCCTAAGACGCCGTTAGCCCGGCGGGTGGTCGCCGCCTTCACGCCGCCTTACTTTCACCGTTAGATTACGCGCCGCGGGGCCGCAAGCAGCAGGCCGGCGCCGGTCGC